>NC_041389.1:321511565-321534692 GCF_002162155.2 Triticum dicoccoides
TTCGACCGTAGGAGGTCTGTTTCCTCCGTTTTGCGGTACGCCACACCCCTCCCGATCAACAGGACCCCTGTTTCGACCGTAGGAGGTCCGTTTCCTCCATTTTGCGGTACGCCACACCCCTCCTGATCCACAGGACCCCCTTTTCGACCGTAGGAGGTCCGTTTCCTCTGTTGTGCCGTACGCCAAGCCTCGTTTCCATAGCTTGTTCCGTTCAAGCCCTCCCGATGAACATGACCATGCATTCTGTTCCGACCCAGCTGGTTGGCTCCCGATGAACACGACGACGATGTTGTTTCTCTGTTTCGACCCAGCCATGTACGTATGCGCGAGTAGGCATTCGAGACCCTGCCCGTATGTACGTATGTGGTCGTATTTTTTTTCTTGCACCCTGGCCGCTGTACGTACGTGTACATGCTACGTGCGTGCCTCTACATCGACCAGTATGTACGTACACATTCACGACTAGAATGACAATGCTACGTACGCTTCGACCAGGTGGGTCCCGACTGTCAGGCACTTCCTTGCGTGCGAAGATGTAGCTAGTCGGTCCCAGCAGTCATGGGGGCGAATCGTTTTGTTTTTTTTGCCCAGACGCACTTCCTTGCGTGCGAAGGTGTAGCTGGTGCGTCCCAGCAGTCAGGGGGAAATGTTTTTTTCGTGAAATACGGTGGCCCGTCCGGTGGGTCTCTGTTGTCAGGTGGAGGAATAATTATTTTGCGCGTAATAAGGAGGCACTTCCTTGCTACGGCCATGGACCCAGCTGTCAGCGTCTCCACACACAGTACTCTTCCAATGGAAGTCGGTCGTTGACCACATTGACCACGCCTCGTCGAGAGCACCACGGCGGTGGACGATGGCGAGGCCTAGGAAGGGGACGACACGGAGCCGAGGAAGACGTAGCAGTTGATGCCCACGCGAAGAGGAGTACGAGGGTTCACTGGTTCGGCTGTGGTGTGAGGCTGCTCTCGCCGCAGAATAACAGGGGGTGTGGGTGAGTAGAGGGATGGCCTGGCTAGCGGTGGGAGTAGTAGGGGGCGGTGAGGCCTCCGCGGCATCACAGCCGGCCACGGGAGGCAGGAGCACGCGCCACGACCGGTGCTGGTTTGGGCGGCTGGAGCAAGAAGACCAGAGGTTGAAGAAGCACTACGGCCGTTGGATGAACATCGTACGGTAACAGGAGCTAGAATCGTTCATATTGACTAAGTTGACAAAGTCCTCTATCCCCGTCAACTTAGTAGGCCCACAAGTCAGCCTCCCACTATGGTGGGTCCCAGCTAGCAGGGGGTATTCATTTTTTTGTCTGTAATAAGGAGGCACTTGCATGCGAAGATAGCTAGTGGGTCCTACATGTTAGCGGGGGGCATGTTTTTTCGCGAAATACAGAGGCCCTTCCAGTGGGTCCCAGATGTTAGGTGGGGGAATCATTATTTTGCGCGTAATAAGGAGGCATTTCCTTGTGTGCGGCCGTGGACCCAGCTATCAGCCTCTCCACGCACAGTCTACTTCCGATGGTGTCGTTCATTGACCATGTTGACCACGCCGCGCCGAGCGCATCCAAGGTGGTGGACGACGGCGAGGCCCCGGACAGCAACAAGCCGGAAATGGGAAGACACGGGAGTAGAGTCACAGACGGAGAAGTGTACGAGGTTTAACTGGTTCTAGTGCGGTGTGGTTCGGCAGTCGGTGGAGAAGAACAGGAGGTGTGGAGGGTTGGAGGGATGGCCTGGCCAACGGTGGAGTAGCGCTTCATAGTGAAGGTGCTAAGCAGAGCTGCTAGCAGCAGGAGCCGGGAGGTGGTCCCGGCGGCGCTGGAGGAAGAAGACGAGAGATTGAAGATGGATGCCGGTCGTTGGATGTAAATCCAATAGCTAACATGTCAGAATCATTTGTTGACTAAATTGACAACGACTTGCGTTGGCTTCGACCTATTGGCCCACATTTCAACCTCCAAAAATGTGGCACGTATTCAACCCATTTTTTTAGAATTTACAGTCTTTTTTTTGGGTGGTAGAATTTACAGTCAATTTGATCTTTTTTTGAATTACAGCCATTAGCTGGGCTGGGTGAAGAAATAATGTAGCATCCATGCTGCCCATTTATTTTATTTCCTAAAAAATTACAAGCCATTTGCACTTTCTCGAAATACATGATTTTGCTGGGCTGATTCTAATTATAATGTTGGGTTGGGCCAGCAATGTTATCCAAAAATAAAAAGGGGCTGAGCATTTTGTTATAAATATATTTAAATAATAAGTGATATTATTACGTTTGTCCTTAAATCTTACCAAGCTTTTGTACGAAATCACTAGGATTTTCGTGCCAAAACAATCCATGATTTTATTTGTTAAGAAATTATTTTTATAATTTAATAAGATGTGGGATATTGTTTTCTTACATATGTAAGTATCTATTAAATATATGATGACAATTAAAATAATATATAATAACATATAAAATAATTTAAATATATATAATATAGTTAGAAGGGAAACATAAGTTGGACCTGGTGTTCCTATTCTTATATAGAAAAATAGAACAGGCTCTGCATTTTCTTCAAAAAAATACATAAATTGGGCTGCCAAAAATAAAACCTCGGATGGGAGATCCATAGGCCGGTCGATACATGACGGCCCTAAGAAAATACAAAAACAGGCCTATGGACCTCCCATCCGAGGTCGTGGGCTGCGCATGTTAAAAATGAAAGCCTAGACGGGGCAGCCCAAAACCACGTCCAACACTTGCCAAAACTTCGTCCCTCGTTTTCTCTGTGTTTCGCACACTCGACATTGTGTGGGCATTTTGATTGTGCATCATATGAAGATGTGCTATGCATGAATGTTAATCAAGATGATGTTAACTTGCTGGTAGTCCCATTTTCGACCATGAATAAAACTTCCAACATGATGTTAACCCTATTTCAAAAGGCCGTGTTAATATAAATGCTCTCCCTCTGAAAGTTGCATTTTCTTATCTGAAACTGAAACTTGCAGTTTCTTCTCTGAGAATCACATTGTCTGCACTTTTATACTCCTACGAAACTACATTTTTTTAAGTGCTAAAAATAGATCTCTAGAATTCATAAAATACTTCATATGCTCAATACTGCAAATCTGAAATTCAAAAGACATTCATATCTGAAAGTACTCTCAAAATACACAACACAAAACACAATTCACAACCTGCAAATACTGACAACCCTAAGCTCCTCCTGACAATTCACAACCTGCCCGACTATTGGGCTAGGGGGGGGGGCAGCCCCCTCCTATTTCTCGGCAGCAGACAGTCGTCCCGTGAGACAATGTGAACGGCGAGGGAGACGATGGTGGGGAAGCGTCGCCGGGCCTACTGCTTTTCTCCTCTTGCAGTTGGGTTCGGTCGACGAAGGCTCCACCGGCTCGCTCTGGCAGGACACCTTCACAAACGGCACCCTGTAGATGTTAGATCCTTCAATCTCTGGTGGATGCTCCATCTGGGATCAATACTCCCACCACCGCTCCCTCACGATCCGATTCGGTGAATCTGTTTGCTCCAAGGCCCAGAGGAGCAACTCTATGTACTCCGACGCGACTCCCTCCAGGAGTATCGCCGCCTTTTCGCTCGGTTGCAGATATTTGGCCATGGATGTCGCCGTTGCCGCTAGTTGGTTCTTGTTGTCAAACCAAGACTATATCTCCAACATCCTAGCTAGCTTCACAGGGTCGTTGTCTGCGATCCACACGTATCAGTTGTACTCCTCCATCGATCTATTTCTCCACAACACCTTCACTCATCGGCGGTGGTTTTTGAATGGAAGTGGAGAGGAGCAGCGCTGGTTTTGGATTATAACAGGAGAGGAGTGACGCTGGTTTTGGACTAGAACAGGAGAGGAGGGCGGTGGTTTTGAAATGGAAGAGGGGAGGAGCGGCGCTGGATTTAGATTGGAACAGGAGAGGAGCGACGGTGGTTTAAGAGGAGAAGAGCGGAAGAGCGGCGCTGGTCTTGGAAGTATTTTTTTGTTGTTTTGCGTATTTTGGGTCAAAGTTTGACCAGACAAGCAAAATGTGACTGCATGTCACCAAAAATTGTATCGTTTGTTTCGTATCTGAATGTACTTTCAAATTATATTATTTTTGCAACGTATAACATATATTTTATGTGCGAAAATCATGGTCAATTATGACCCAGAATAAAAGGGGGACTAGCTAAAACGGGGTCGCTTTCTTAATTGAAGGGTAAATTGATTTTGATTTTGATCCAGTCACAGCGTGCCGGCCCTCTCGTCCAATCCTAAATCGCTGCCGCACACTCCTCTCCCTCTTCTCCATTGCAAAACCACCTCCTCTCCTCTCCCTCTTCTCCATTGCAAAACCACCTACTCTCCTCTCCATCATCTCCATTCCAAAACCACCGTCTCGCCTCTCCCTCTTCTGATATTCTCCATTGAAAAACCACCTCCTCTCCTCTCCATCATCTCCATTCCAAAACCACCGTCTTGCCTCTCCCTCTTCTGATCTTCTCCATTGCAAAACCACCTCCTCTCCTCTCCATCATCTCCATTCCAAAACCACCGTCTCGCCTCTCCATCTTCTCTATTGCAAGACCACCGTCTCTCCTCCCATCTTCCAAAGCTAGCACCGGACCACTCAGAAGGACATCTATGGAGAGGATGCAGTAGCAAATCAGGCAGATCACCGACGGCGACCAGGCAAAATTAGCCAGGTTGAAGGAGATCCTTTGTCGGTTTGACAATGAGTGGGAGATTTCGAGGACGGTGCAGGCCATGTGGCAATGTATGCGAAAGAGAGAGACGGCAGCGATGAGGGCGGCGATGTACATGTACTCCTCGGCGACAGTCACGCTGCAGTCCTCCAATTTCATCGAGTATCTCGTCTAGGTGATGGAGCAGACAGATTCGCCCGAGGCGACAGTCAGGCGGAGGTGGTGGGCGTACAGGTCGAAGGTCGAGCACCCAGATGATAACGAATCGATCGAGTATAGTGTGTTGTTTGTTAGGGTGCAGAGCCAGCCGAAGCCACAACAGTATTTGTTCTCCCACCGCAAGAGGAGGCCGGATGGCGCGACGTCGCTTCCCTGCCGTTCTCCACGGTTCCCTCGACGCTCGCCTCGTTTGAACGGCGGCGGTTGGGTTTAAGGTAAGCTTCACACTAACCTAATCTTCCACCTGCTCATGCTTACAATTAGTGTGACAGCTAATGAAAATCATGCTTACAATCAGTCTCCGAGTACTACGCCAATCACCCTAAAATAGCTCTAGACCTTTGGGTCAAAGTTGTGACACAGTGTACAAATAAAGAAAAATAGATTGGTGCTTCTTTCAGAAAAGAGTACTCCCTAGAAAATTGCCAATATAAGCTAGTATTTGGTTAGAGGATTTGCTGCCGAGAAAGATCCGTCCATAGAGAGCGCCACACATCCCACTGGTGGTGGTGGATGCCAATGCGTGCATGCAGCATGGTTGGTGTCGGTAATGTTTACTTGGCACACCTCGCACTCTGCATATATGCCGGTTCCATACGTACATTTGTGCAGTTCCACCAAAATGCAGCTGAATAACCCTGTTTGCACAGATAATGAAAAAGCGTGATTACATTATAGTGGCACTAGTTGATGAAACACACAAAATAAATAGAAGAAAATATTGTGATAGTATCATAGTATGCCATGCTGCGAGGGCGAGATGGGCCCTGCGACGCCTCATACGGTATGCCTCATACTGGACATCGTCCCAAGTCTCCCAGATACACCTTCTGCCAGTAATGAACATCAGTGTACAACGGTAGTACAAGGAGGCGCCTTGAGACATTCAAATCTCTATTTTGTACATATCAACTAAAATTAAGCACCCAGTTTGCAGAAACGCTTAAACATTAACAATGGGACTAGTTGATGAAACATACATTAACAAAGAGAAGCACTTTCTTTATCTACATTGGAGATGAAATGATAGAGATGACATTCGCTCTATTTTAAATGTACTATTACTTCATTTTATCAGTGATAGTAGGGTCGAGCAGGTGGCAAATGAGGTGATACTGGGATGCTGAAGCTGGCTCTTTCAGTCACCAACATGGATGATTCAATTCATGGGACCTTTTGGTACAGTTCACCTAAAATGAAGCAATGTCCCGTGAGCTAGCAACTTCTTCAAAAAAATTAAGAAAAGGGCTCCAGCCCCGGTTCCATTGCCATCAGAAAACGAAACCCACAGAGCTTCTTCTTCATTAGTTGCAATAAAATTGAGCAACATCAAGGTTGGTTGTGAAGCTCCTGGAATGCTCAACTATAATTTGGATATCATTTGTGCAGTTCAACTAAGATCGAGCATGAAATGTATATCTCTATTTTCACAAAAAAGGTGGAAAGGAGGGTGACTAACAAGTGATGAAACATGCATCAAATGAAAAGAAGCATGTTCCTTATCTGAATGGCAATCCTACAAGGATAGTAGCAATTTCTAAAGCAGTGGCATTGCTAGATATTAGTGTGGGCATTAGGATTAACTATGACAACCGTTAAATACGACATTACTTTGGGCATGGGAGAGTAGATGGACCAGGACAGTTGCATTTTTAATGAAAAGAACCAACTTATCTTAATGGGAAATTTTAGCAGGACATGTAAAGAAGTGCCATTGATTCATATTATTGGAGGCATTACATTGAAAACAACATTGGTTTAACGTGTTCTTACTTTTAACAGTGCAACTGCTACATTTTACCAGCGGAATTACATAAGAGTGGCTCAGGGCAACAAACATCAGAACAAGATATCTGGGTTGGCCCCATTTTTGTTCGGTATAGCCACCTTATACTGTGTGAGGCTAGCGAATCTAGTGCTGGACTTACTCTGTTGACTTGTCCCCCAGTCCTCACTTCCTTTCCTTTTTCAACCAATAGATCGGGTTTATATTGAGTTTGTACTGTGTTTCCCTTTATTTCCCTATTAGACCTAGAGACCAGTTGGTTAGCCAGTCTCTGCTACTTTTCGCCCCCATTATTTCTCTTTCGACCAAGTCCTAGATTCAGGTAACAAATCCTCCCCCACCCCACCCCCTTTGTTCCTTGTTTGAACCAAGTAGTACTAGATTCGAGTGCATGAACTACTTTTACCTCTTAAACGTAAAAAATTAGGTGGTTTTCGAACAGCCGATTGATCCTATCTACGAGGGCCCATGAGAAATAGTAAAAGATACAAATGCAGCGACGTCAGGAGCTCGGGAAGTAGAGCAAGGCCGGTTTCGAAGGAAGTTATACCTGATGGTCGCCGGGATGTCGCTAGGTGGGCGGCGGGAGGCCGGATCTGCCCACACTACGGCAGTGAGGAAGAAGTGGTCGGAGGCCCTCCCTCGCCAGCGGTGCTTGGGAAAGAATGGCAAGGCAGGCTGATCGGGACGCGCCCAACAGTGGGTAAGAGCCATCGCCGAGGACGACCGCGTGAACATTGCACCTTCTCACCTTCCCCGGCGGAGAGGATCCGGATGGATCTGTGACCAGCGGTGAGCAAAGAGAGAGAGAGAGAGAGTGTGTGTGTGTGTGGCCACCGCTGTCGTGTTTAGATCTGGAGAGGCCGCGGACAGTGTGAAGAGAGCAACACTAGCAAGCAAGCGCGGAGCCTCCTGCCTATATAGTCGAGTAGTACTAGTTTTCTTTTGTTTACCGGAGCCGGCTTGACCTCGTCAATGACGGTCGAGAAGTCTTCATGCACGTGGCCCGGAGGCGTAGTTGCCGTCATTTTGATCTGAAGTGCCGGATTATGACATATAACACGAAAAAATGCCACATGACAAGAAATCATAACCTCACTACCCAAAGGAGACAACATGAATCCCGACGGACAAACTAGACGAGGAACAAAGCTCAAATTAAAGATAAACTCATAGAAAAGGTGTCCGTCGATAGATGTCCTAATTAACATAGCCGGCTTGACCTAGATGGCAGCCGAGTAGTCACTGTTCATGCATGTGCCCCCAATGACTAGCCCAACTCAGTTGTCGCTGTTTAACCCTCGTAGTGATCCAAAGCACATGACACCTAATTTTGCGAGATGACAAGAAACCTTTTTTTAGATTTCTCACCACAACTACAGCCATGTACAACATAGCCTGCACGATATGTAGACGATAGCCAATCCAGGCGTGTCTGCTGGAATCTGGTCACATGCATGGACGAACTGATCTTCTGTGTCTTGCAGGGATCGTCCAGGCACCAACATAGTACAACACTTCTCTAGTACTATCGCTCGTCTCCCTCTTCTTTTAAGTCACCCGACTTGCAGGGCCGAGGAGTGTGCCTATGGTCGGTTCTCAATTGCCGTCCCACATGGGTGTGCAAATGCAATATGACGCGCATTCCATTCGGAGAGCAGCGTGCCAGACCGAACGACCGTCTGGGGTGCGACGCGAATGCGGCGGGCGTGTTGTATACTCCGTACATGTGTACCGCCGTTTTCTAGACACTTTGCTCCATGGCGTGGGTGCAATCCATGGATACAAAATTAGTATACTGTATACTATTTAAAAGTCGAAGGCGGGGCTTTTCCTGCGCGGTAGGCGGCGGGGCAGTTCCACCTAGTCGGTTCGACAAAGATGTGAGAAGACGAGGGAGTAGGCTGCTGCAAACGTAGGGCTGTGTGATTTGACAGTGAGTTACTGCTGGACAGGTGGGGCCCCGTGATTTGACTTGCCATTATCATTTTAACTGCGGCGCTACGACCGGCGTGAGTCTCCCGATTCCTGACCACCTCCATACAAGTGCCTCTCCCAATGCTCCACCATGTAGTAGAGGCTGGCTCTTGCATGAGAGCCCACTTCTCCACTTTTTCCTTGCCTCTCTTTCCTCCACATATGCAAAAATGCCATGTAAAGCGCACTATTGTACTTACTTGCTCCACAGGTGCTTAAGCTTGCCACATAGGCATAAAGTCTGATGTGGCAACTTAATCAAGAAGAGAGAGACTAGTTTGGTGACCCAAGGAAGAAACGGTGCTAAGCGCGTGTACCTAGGTGAAAAGACAATTTTGAGTCTATAGCTAATTAAATGAAGCAAACTTGGCAACACCATTTCATTGGAAGAGGTCACTCCTTGGCAAATGCAATAAATACTAGTACTCCCTGTGTCCCATAATATAAGAACGTTTTTGGCACTACACTAGTGTCAAAAACATTCTTATATTATGGGACGGAGGGAGTATGAAGAAAGATATAGAGAGAAGTAAAAAAATACACTTATAGCCAACATTATAGCCAAAACCTTGTTGTAGTATGAGTGACTAAGTGATGACTATGTATGACATGCCAACATCAGATAGCCTAACGCACCATGTTAAATCTCCAAGGGCGCGACCGCGCGAGCGACGCGACGGTCGTGGTAGGTGCGACCATGATATGGGCTGCTGGCAGCTCTTGGATCTGAGATCAAACGGTCACATGCTAAGTTGCTGAAAATTTGCAGAATAACCTCCAGGATAGGATATTCACCCATAGGTCTACAATCACGCCATGCAACCATTCGATCTCAGATCCAAGGGCTCTCGGAAGCCCATATCATGGGAGAATATAAAGCCACTACCCTGCCGTTCGCACGCTGGCAGTTCGCTCCTACTCGTCCCCGCCCGTCCTTCAATACTACGGCGGTTCGCTCCTAGTCGTCCCGTCCATTCACATTACGACAGTTCCACTAATCCTAACCCTACTCCAAAATCCATGGCGTTCCAAATCTCCCCGGTCGGCGGTGAGTACAAGGTTAGAACCATCACCGGCGATGATTTTGACATCATCTACACCCGTTCTTCCGTGACGGTGAAAGGATGCCTTTCTCGCTTCAGACGCATGTTCGAAGACTCAGATGATGAGTGGGTCGCTGGGTTAGATGTTGAGTACACCATAGTCCTGGGACGAGAGAAGGATCTAAAGGACGAAGAGAGGAAGAAGCCCACCGTGATCCAGGTTTGTGTGCATGACTTATGCTTGGTCTACCACATATGCCATGCCGACGTTGATTTTAAGGACTTCCTCGAGAGCAACCTAGTCAAATTCGTTACTGTAGACTTTGGTAATGAAAAAGAAGTCCTGCATCGGAAAGGCCTCGTTGTAGGCAACAGCTTTGACCTCCAAAAGAACCGGCTAGTGTCCTCTCATCAGCCTTCAATGCTGACCCTGGCAGGAGCCATGGTTCATCCTTCGTACGGTAAACAGGAGAAACCTCCATACACGTTTGATCGTCATGCATGGTAGCGGAATGTACTAGATATAGACCACATCCACTACGCTGCAATGGATGGCTACCTTTGCTTCAATATCTACAAGGGTTGGATGAAGAGCAACAGCGAAGTGTGCGTTTCAAGCAAAGAAGTATCAGCCAAGAGGAAGAGGGACAAGGACAAAGTCGAGGACATGGACGAGGACTCCGAGTAAGGTGGCAGTGTCGTTGCTCATGGTGGTTCTAATGCAGTGTCTACCGGAATAGTTGCAATGTTTAATTTCATGTGTGCTTAATTTCATTTGAGGGGTGTGTTGTGCTGAGCCCCCAGCAGAACTATGTTATGTTTCTTCTCGTTACTTTAACTCTTCAGTACGTACAAACTAGTATTTCTTACATTTCATCTTTTAGTTGGTATAGTACTACCACTCGTTTATTCACATTATATACGTACAATATATATGGCCAACATCATATAGCCAGTAGTTTAGTTGTCAAAGAATTTCAGGGTGCTTAGTTTTGTCAAAGAATTCTAGGATGCTTAGTTTTATTTGAGGGGTGGGTTGTGCTGGACACCATTATTGTGACTAGCCTTTTTAATAGTACTATATGCATAATTTGGCGACGAGCGCTCTCTATATGTACCACCTTTTTTTTAATTTCAAGTTTTGCTCCATGGCGCAATCCATCGATACTACTGCTGTACAAAAGTATACATTTTTTAAAAGGCTAGAGGGCGAGGCAGTCTAGCTTGGCCGGTTTCACGAGAGGCGAGGGCCTTTGTGATTTGACGGCTCATTACTGCTGGAAGGCGGGGCCTTGTGATTTGACTTCTCGTATAAATGCACCAATGACCTGAATGTGGAGGAGCAAAGAACCGTGTGGTATACTCAAGTTTTCCACTGGAGTAGTACTGCGACGGAGGAGGATGAAACACGGTAGCCCAGTGCCATATGGCGATAAAAAATGATCTAATTCGCTAGTCATCTCATTGTTAGCATTGTTCTATTCATTCCCTCAAAAAACCATTGTTCTATTCATGTCTCTCAGAGAACGTGACACGTGCGGCGAAACACCCGAAGCAAAAGATGAAACACATGAGAAAAAGAAAAAGGAAGATTATCACCCCAAATGATCTAATTCGACGCAGAGTCGTAACTGCTTCATCTCCTCCATGACCTCCATCTCCTTGCATGTCTCCTCCGCCATCTTCTTCATTCTGTCCATGACGTGGGATTTCTCGACGCGAGCCTTCATCATCTGTTCCACGACCGCATTACATACCTTGACAGCAGCCGGGTGCTCGATGTGGAGCTTCGCCAACTCCTCCTTCTGTTCCATGACGAGGGCCTGAAGCATCTTCATCGAGGAACTACTATTCTCATGTCGCTTCTTCCAGCTAGTGTTCTTCTCCTTCAGCAGGTTGATCTTGTGGCAGAGCTTCGCCTTGTCCTCCTGAAGTCGCATGATTTCGCCGGTCGCCTTCTTCTCCGAGGCAATGCTCTTCTTCAGCAGCATCACCAAGCCGGCGGTCAACTCCCCCTGATGATTGAGCTCAGCGGGCATGTCGTCGAGGCTCTCCTTCAGCAACTCCATCAAGCCTTGGATGAACTCCTTCTGCTTATTGAGGTGCTTATTGAGCTGATCGGGCATGCCATCAAGGGATAACGACTCCAGCTCCGCCGGCTCGGCATGTTTGCCTCCGTGGCTAGGGCGCTCCTAGGAGCCATCGCCTGCCCGTGAGAAATCTTCCGAGGTCTCTATGTGGCAGCGAGCCCTCTATTTTTTTCTGCAGCCTTGGTTGCCGCTCCCTTGTTACGAGTAGTTCTCGACCTAGAGCTGTGCTCACCGGCCATGGCAACGACGGACGGAGAAGAAGCACTTATGAGGAGGAAAGGTAGAGTAATTTTCGGTTAGGTAGTTCCCCTTTTTATAACCTAAGTAAAAGCACTAGTACTAATACCTGCATAGTGGGAACACGTTCAGGTTTGGTACATACTAGTAGGTGTGAGCAGGCTTTCGAATGTGATGGAAACAAGGTAAATATTAATTGATGGTTTTGGTTTCGAGGCCCGAAACGGCTCCCGATGAGTTTAGCGGAACATAAATTTCAAGTACTACACTGCTCAAATGTGTAAGTATTATGTTACTGTCAAAAATTGGCACAAAATACGAAGGAGACCAATGGAAGTACTACTAGCAACCCACGATTTAACTACTCGCATGCGCGGAGTGGAGTAATAATGTCTTTCTTCCGCCCTCACGTCCACTCAATTTGCATGCGCTGTATTAATTGACCATCAATGAAGTGAACGACTTTACATGCGTCAAATTATCACATGGGGTGGATCTTGGTACAAAATTGCATCCGCCCGTGTACCCGCGTGTGCGTGCAAGGGAATGAGTGCGTGCGTGGTGTGCGTGCACATCTTCGCTTCGTGCATGTACCGCCAGTATGGCTCAGGGCGGATGAGTACATTCTTCTGGAACCATCAGCACGTCATTGTGATCAATCCACGCAAGGAGGTCGCAACAATGCCTCCACATGTGCCACGTGGCTTCATGAACTGTAAGAGAGACACTGTGTAGCATGCCATTGGTATTCTAATTTACGTGTTTTGCACATACTCGAAGTACTAGTAAGGTACACGTGCATTGCACGCATCAGATTTTGCAACCAAATTATGAATAAATACCACACTATAGCATGTAACCTCTGAGTCATATATGCCTGATGTAGAACTTCGTTTAATTCTTATAGTTCATCTCATTCAAAATCAATTAGTTTTTATAAAAAAGCTAAGAACGCGGGAATAGGAAAAACATGGGATTATAGTGGAATGTCGTCTTGAATCCTACAGGATTGTACGAGTGTTTGATTGTGCATAGAAAAAATGCAGAATTCTTTCAAAGAGGTTTGAGTGGATGGGATGTTTCCTATGAAATCTAGTGCAAATGAATCATATGGAAAAATTCCTATGGTTTACAATCCTACGAATCAAACAACCAAGATAGGAAAAATTCCTAATGATTAGAATCCTCCAAAATTCCTTTGAGAATCCTTTGAATCAAAGAATCCCTCAATCTATTTTATGACTCATGGAATTGTGCGTTGTAAAGCATAAAGTAAAAAACAAATAATGGCAATTCAACTAGAAAAAAAGTTTGGGCAGTTATGATACGGAAGATTCTAGAACAAAAGAGAACCACTGTTGTTTTGAGGTTTTTGCATTATGCTTAAGTTCAACCTTGGAGTCTGCTAGATTGTACATGTGGCAAAATCCGGTGGGGGGCTAGAAGATGGTGCGAGGGGCCGAGTGGAGGGAGACTATGAAGGAATGCACAAGTGCGAGATCAATATTTAGAGAGAGGGGGCGAACACATGCGCTGTTGCACGCAGTGGCGGAGCCATGAAAAATGAATGAGCTAGGGGGCCAAGCATTGCTAATCCTTTACGAGGAGGGTCAATTCATGACCTTAAACCATTTTTAGCAGCAATTGTATAATGATCACATTCATATTCGCCTCGATATATAGTGATGTTATGGGGGGGCATGGCCCTTACTGCCCCTGTCTTCGCCATTATGCACGCGTCTGAGAGATGAAGCGGAAGGCATGGATGATGAGAGGGGACGTTGTATATATAATTAATGTGGGTGTATTAGCTATATATGTTAATCCTATATAGAGAGGTATAGATTGATCGATGTGGACGTGGGAAAGAGGGTGAGACCTCACTGGATATATCGATTGATCGGTTTGTGTGGAAAACTATGAAAGACCTAGCTATATACACACATACATAGAGGAACATCGATCGTTGCGCATGCATGCGTGAGAGATAAAGAATGGCCGATATGATGGAGAGAGGGATGTGTGTGGGTGTGTGCCTTGATGGGAGACCGACCTGGAGAAAAAGATTGCATGCGTGCGATGGATAATGCCGACTGGTAGTGTGTGTGCATGCATGCACGAGAGAAAGTTAGTGGTACAATTATAAAGAGAAGACTACTGTGTCTGTGTGGGTGTAAAAGAATAGGTGAGGTCATCATCAATGTAAGGTTGAATTCAAATATTTGAATAAGAGATCCTGATGTTTGAAACCCATGCATGCATGAATATAACGAAGATCTGCGCGGTGTGGTTTGGAAACGAGCATGTTGTAATGTATACACATTGAACAAGGTCAGACTGATTTGAATTTGAGATACCGATGGCAGACATCATTTGGCCACGTCGCATCCGTGCATGGACACACTTTTCTAATTGGAGATGATGGGCGGCTTTCGCATCACATATATATATCTATACCCCTATATATATTATATTTTATATTTTTTATATTGTGTGCGGGTAACTTTAACTTTGAAAGATGGTCATTGGACGAGGCGAATCCGATGGTCCAAAGATGGCAAATTTGAGCACTACTGGCCGTTGGATATCATCTAGATTCCACCAGATCTTGCCACATGTATAATCTAGAAGACTCCATGGTTGAACTTAAGCATAATGCACAAACATCAAAACACAAGCACTTCTTATTTGTTCTAGAATCTTCCGTATCAGAATTGCCTGAAAGTTTTTCTACATGATTTGCCATTATTTGTTTTTACTTTATGTCTTACAATGCATAATTCCATGAATCTTAAAATAGATTAGCTTTCTTATAAAAACTAGATGATTTTGAATGAAATGAACTATAAGAATTAAACGAACATCTACATAATGCATATATGACTCAAAGCTTGCATGCTATAATGTGGTATTTATTCATAATTTGGTTGCCAAATCTCATGCGTGCAATGCACGTGTACCTTACTCTAGTCTAAATGGTGTTTGTGTGTGTGTTGTGCGTGTTGAGGTGCAAATTGTCTTTTTTTTGGGTACACGTTAAGCTTGTTCTTCCAAAATTTCCAGCCGCGCCTTGTTATGCTGAAAATTCAAGCTAGCGTCTCTGTCTATCGTGCTGCAAAACTCTCACCTCTTCAACCCGCACCTTGTTAGCCCGAAATATTTAAGATATATCTTTGTCTCGTTGTGCTCCGACAACTCCCTCCATCTCAACCCGTGCCATGCTATTCCGAAATTACAACACGCGCGAAAACTCCCCCCTCCTGTGAAATCCCGACACGCCAAATGTCCATGGTACCCCTGAACTGAAAGAACCGGCTCAAATCGGTGGGGGTACTTTCGTAACTTACCCCACATTTCGGACAAGCGCGTCTCTAAGCCATGGTTCCCCACTGCCATCCCATCCGCTCACCCATTCTTACACCGAGGCCGTGAAAACCCGCGACGAAACCCCACACCCTGCTCCGTCCGCCACCCAGCCAGAGCCTCTTCCCCGAGCTCGCCGTCCATAGAAACACCTCGACGTCCCTCATCCACCGTACCGGATGAGGATCCGTTGTCGATCTCATTGTCCCGCCGGTTCAGCCACCCCGTCCTCCACCTCCAAGGAGCTGCCCTGACGTTCCCCTTGTCTTTCGCGCCACCTCCATTCCCACACCGCCGTCTTCACCTGCACCACCGGAAGAGCATCATCATCACCGTTTCCTTGGATGAAGCTGCGGCCTAATCGGAGCCACCAAAGAGGTTGTACACTAATCGCCGCATTTTCTTCTTGATTCGATCTCACGGTGCTGACGGCGCTCGGTCCCGAGCCGACACGACGTGGCTCCATCCACAGCGATGTCGCCGACCACTTCCTCCATGGCGTCGCTCCCTCGGCGGCAACATCCACATCAGTAGGAGCTCCTGCTGCTTTAGCTCTCGCTCACGCTGCTGCTCTGCTCTTGCTCTCATTCCCCTGCCTGGTCTACTCTTGTTATTTCTCTTGCTCGCACTGCTGCTCTCGCTCTTGCTCTTGCTTGCGATGCTGCTCCGATTTAGCTACACTTCAGTCGACTGAATCGACTTTTGGGTTAGTCGATTTTCAGGGGGTGGGGTGGGGGGCTCGCCGGAGAGGTACCCCACTATCTATCTTAGGGTTCAGGATGGGGGCGGTGGTCGCCGAAGGTGGCGGGGCGTTGGCGGGGCGGTGGTGTGGGGATCGCCGTAGAAAAAGCTCAGCACAGGGGGGCTAGAGGGATGGCCGGGGCGGCGGCGGACCGGTGGTGGGGACTGTTTTTGGGGCGGGCAGGGCGGCGCACCACCGGCCGCGGGCGGCGGGGGGCTACTGTTTAGCCGGTGGTGGCTGGCGGCTCAGGGGGGTGGAGGTTGAAGATGAACCGCAGGCCCTTGATTCATATCCAACGGCTGCAAAATCAACTGACCAGAGATGAAAAAGGAAGTCGACCGACGTGTAGCCTCACCTTGCTAGTGCGTTTAGTTTCGACAGCAAAATTCAGTTTCGACAGTTAAGTTCAGTTTCGACAGTTAAGTTCAGTTTCAACAGTTAAGTTCAGAGATGAGCGGCTGATGTATTTTACATCTAGCACTTTGTGGTTATGTATTTTACGTCATGTATTGGAGATGCTATTAGAATTCCACTCAGGTTAACATTGTTCGTTGTCTCTCTTGTCCTGCTTCAGGCTCGGTGTCGTACAACTCACCGGAGCCGCTCCAACGACGAAACCCTCCATCACAGCTGAGCAGTACGTCGGGCTCCATCTCCAGATGCCTAAGATCTTCTTCCCCTCCTACGACAGCCAAGTCAGCCGGAGCATCCTCACCGGCCAACCTAATCACGATGAGATCGACATGGCTTCGCCAAAGAGGTTGTACACTTGTTGCATCTCTTTTTTACTCTACATGTTATATATATTGTCCACTGAGCACTCGTAGTTACGGGAAATACGATTATTTTATCCTACTATATGACAAGCAGTGAGGTTCCAGGAAACTTAGCTATCCGTGATGGACTCTCTTGAACGCCATCATTATTTATCTCTGTGTGTTTGAGCTGTGCATTTGTCGATGGGCCTGGGTGTTGAGCTAGTATGGCAGTGGCCTGGGTCCAAAGTAATAGAAGTAGCACAAAAACATTTTTTAGTGTAGGATTTTCCTTGCTCAAGCCTGCCTACTAGAATCGCCAGTACTTGAAAGGAAAAGTGAATGAAAAACATCGGAATTGGAAAGTTTCCTATGGTACTACTTTTCATGAATTTGGTGCAAAGGAATGGAGCAAAGGAAAACTATAGGATTTGTTCCTTTAGTGCCTCCTTGAAAGAAAAAATGTAGGAATTCTAATTTCCACTTCTCCTCCTTTTCATATTCCTATTCATCAAGCACAAGACTAACAGATAGTAGCATAATAACATTATAACCGTATATTTTCTTGTGGTTTGACTTAATCTCACCATGCTTTTTTGCATCTTGTGATCACTAATTGTTGTGAATCAAACACCCAGATTGGAAGAAATCATGTGTTTTTAAATTCTTTGTTTTGCATGTGCATTCCTATCCTATTCCTTTCTATTTCCTATCCCTGCATTGTTAGAATCCTCAAATTCAAATAAGCCCTTACTCAATTACATCTTTACAGATATGTGCCAAAGAAAACCTTGTGTGGTTTGTCCTGCTCCTGCGGCGCTGTGTTCCACCCCAGCTCAGCTGCTCCAATGACGGAAGGGTTCACCACAGCAGGGATCCGCTCTCTAGACTGTCTTTCGCCGCCTCAGATCTTCTTCCCCACTGCCGGCAGCCACGACAACTGCATTACCATCATCAACTGAGCAGATGACCTTGAGGACTACACGGGTCCGCAAGAGAGGTCGCACTCTTCCATGTCTGCTTACGTTATGCGTCGCTTAATATGATGACATGCTACATTATCATCGTGTTCACCTATTAGACTCCGAGTCAGGTCAGAACTAATGCTGAAACTTGAGTTTTTAAATGGTTGTGGGGTACATATTGGGGCAGCAATCAATACTATCTGTCTACTATCTGGTTAATCTCCGGTGTCTACTATGAGTTTCATGTTGGGTGCAAATAAACATTAAAGGAGACATTATCTGTATTTTTTAACTAAAGCTATTATCTGCCTGCTATCATTGGTTTTGGGTCTATCCACAGTTTGCTACCATCACTCTGGATTTGTGCATGCACTCCTTACATAGTCTCACTAAGTTTTATTCCTATGCATGCCAGTTATTGTACACAATGGAACTGATCATGTAGAGCAAAAGAGACGAGCCTTGTGTGGCAATAAAATTTCATGTAGACGTCGTTCCATGGTGGGCGCAAAGGCAGCCCCCCTCCACCCATTTCAGATCGTAATCAAGAGGAAGATAACTGTTCTGAGGGGGATTCAGAAGGAGAAGACCACTCCTATTTACCCCATGAGGTCTTCGCTCTAACTTGGCATGCTTTGTCAGGACCCTGACTCAATGCCACATCGATCTAGCATGTAACACCTCATATCACTTTGCGGCCTCACGCACGGTATTCCCACGAGTGTCGCCTTACCTTTGCCCGGGACCGTTTGCGCCTTTTGGCACACGTATATGATAGTGTCGCTAGCATCCATATGATAAGGAGCCCGGGCTGACATGGCTAGTCATAAACCCAAAGTGGCACAAACTTACAGGGACAGGCATCCATGACCCAGCATCGAACGTGTCGGTCATGAGCGAGTGAATCCAGGCTGTAGCACTGGGCTAGCAGGACTCCGGTGAACCGGGCTGTAGCGGGCTAACAGGACTCTGGTATTCATCGCGTGACATTTCCCCGAAGGGACAGACACAGGAACGAAGAAGGACACATGCCGGCCAGCCTAAGTGTTCCGGAGCAGTAGCAAGCTACCATGGCTCACTAGAAACACTAGGAGACATTTCCCGGTAAGAGAGGCTACTAAGAATAAACAACTAGATAGTCAGATCCCACACATACCAAGCATTTCAATAACATACACACAATATGCTCGATATGTGCAAATACAACATGGAATCACAACATGACTCTATAACTCAAGTATTTAATCAATAGGCTCCGAGGAGCGAGATATTACAAACAGGGGTCTCATGACCCAACATTCAGAGCATACATATCAAAGCACAAGCGGAAGCTATCATGTCTGAGTACAGACATCTATAAATGAAAAAGGCCGAGAAGCCTGACTATCTACCAAATCCTGCCGAGGCACAAGACCGTAGCTGAGGTAACAAGCTAAACGTCGAAGTCCACGTGGAACTACTAGTGAGACCGAAGTCTCTCTGCAAAAACATAAAATAGGCAAACGTGAGTACAAATGTACCCAGCAAGACTTACATCAGAACTAACTACATATGCATCATTATCAACAAGGGGATGGTGGGGTTTAACTGCAGCAAGCCAGCTTTGACTCGGTGGCTATCCTAAACTACGACTGCAAGCAACTCTTTTGAGGTGGCGCACACGAGTCCACATATTCACCATATCAATACACCAGTATGGATCCGCTCCCGTCTCCCTACGAGAACGCCATCCATAGCACTCACGCTTATCTTGCGTATTTTAGAGTATCCACTTTCACTTGTCTATGAACTGATATAAGCAACCCAGAAGTCCTTTACCGCGAACACGGCTATTCGAATAGATGATATTAACCCTGCAGGGGTGTACTTCTTCATACATGTTTCCACCACTTAGCGTCTGCACACGACATGTGCTCGGCAGACTTCAAGCGAAAGCCGACGTGGGTGTAGACCACGACCTACCTAAACACCTAAGTCTCTAGTCCAGGTTTATTGCCTATTCGGGTTCCATCCATGAGGAGATCCGGCCGGAGTTTTGCTCACAGCCCCAAACGATGTGAACAGGGTTCCCGAGACACCAAACGGGCATCCGGTACACCGTGCCACGTACCTACCGCATCACAGCCCACCCCTACGGTCAGCGCTGTCCACGGCCTCCAGTAAGCTACAAACACCAGAAACTACTTGCAACTCCTGGACAGAGGACAAGGGTGAATAAGAAGTCGAGCGGGGTCATATTTCAGGGCCCAATGTATGGGAGTAGCTGAATCATGGATCACAAACACAGAACTCAGTTCCTGAGGACGGCTGCAATGAGACAACCCACCATGTACTCCTACATGGCCTCTCATCGCTACCTTTACCAAATCGTGTTCACACACTTAGCTCCCAATGGTAGGACATGTTCACACACCTCTGATCCATTCCCGATGAATCAGACCTGACACAACTCTAAGCAGTAGCAGGCATGACAAACAAGCATGAATGAGTAGGCACAACAGGGCTCAAACAACTCCTACTCATGCTAGTGGGTTTCATCTATTTACTGTGGCAATGACAGGTCATGCAAAGGATAAAGGGGTTCAGCTACCGCAGCAGGTAACAGATGAATCGTTGTTGTCCTAATGCAGTAAAAGAGAGCAGGAGCGAGAGAGTGGGATTGTATCGGAATGAACAAGGGGGTTTTGCTTGCCTGGTACTTCTGAAGATAACATTGAGTCTTCATCAGTGTCAACGATCACATCGTCGGTACAACGTCTACCGAGGGAGAACAACACCGGCAAACACATAAGGAACACGATCAATGCAATGCACAATATGATGCATGCTATGACATGGCAATATGAATGTGTTTTGATCTAATGCAACTAGCAACAGATTAAATGAAGTTGGTTTGAATACAAGATTCAAATTCAAACTCCATATATGGTTATTTAAATGCCCTTTATTTGTTTTGTCCAAAACAGAGGACAAACATTGTTCAAACATGCATGAAAATGGTATAGATGGATTCCTTGAATTTTTCTGATAATTTTTCATATATAATTTATTTCATTTGGAGTTACGGTTGAATTTCTATGATTTTTAGAAGTTTAGGACATTTTCTGGAATTTCCTGATTATTTATAAAATAAACTAAATTCCAGAAAAGGAATATTGCGCCAGCATGGCGTCATGCTGACCTCAGCAGAGTCAACAGGGGCTGGTCCGGGTCAAACTGACCAGTGGGGTCCACTGGTCAGTGACACAGCGCTGGCTGGAGTCACAGACATGTGGGGCCGGTCAAAAGCCACGTCGGCGAGGTCAACGCCGACGCGTGGGGCCACTGTGACTAATTTAAACTAAACAGAAAATAACTAAGATTAATTAAAGCGTGGGGCCTAGGTGTTAGTGACATAGGGCTTAGTTAGTGGGGTGATTAACTCCTAACAGCTGCTATCACCGGCGGCTAATCGCCGGCGTAACCAGGACGCGGCGGCGTTGACCGTCCGGCCAACTCCGGCGACGGGAGCTCGCGCGGCTGGGCGCGTTGGAACCGGAGCAAGGAGGCGCGTCGATTGGTGGCCTTAGGCGATGCTAGGGTGGCCGGGAACGATGACCACGGAGGCTTTGGTGGCGGCCGGAGCTCGGGCCAGCACGACGCGGTGGCTGCAGCGCGTTAGCCAGAGAGCAGAGGAGCGCGTCGGGACCCTGGGGACCTGGAGAGCACGCGGGAGCTACTGGAGCGAGCGGAAGAGCCCCAGGGCGCGAGGTTCGCCGGCCATGGCGATGGCCGGAGCTCGGTGCTTGCGGGGACGGCAGCTACGGCACGAGAACGAGCAGGGGGTCAGAGGGGAAATGTAGAGGAGCTCACGGGGGTTGCGACGGTGGCTTCGGGGAGCTCAGGGAGGCGTCAGGGAGGGCACACGGTCGCTGGCGATCTCGGCGGCCGAAGCTTGAAGAAGAGGTCGAGGAAGCCGCTGCAGGGCGCGTCCGCTCGTGTGACTTGGCGGGGACGGTGTAGAGGTCAGCGGCGGAGCTTCTGGAACTGGCGGAGGGGCGAGGGAGGGCTGGTGGCTGCGGCTATGGCGAACGGCGGCGACGGCTGCGCTCGGGGATCACAGGGAAGAGAGGGAAAGAGAGAGCCAGAGGAGGGGGAGTGGTCCAGAGGGAGAGGGGAAGTGAGAGGGGGGTCGGGGAGGCGCGTGGCGTCACCGGGGCGTCGAGGAGGAAGCAGGAGGTGGCCAGGGGAAGCAGGAGGTGGCCGGGGCAGCGTCGGCGCCCGCCACGCACCTGTTCGTCCTCCTGGCTGAGGAGGAAGATGACAAGGGGGAGGAGGTGGGCTGGGCCGGCCAGATGGGCTGGCCAGCTGTTGGGCTGCGGGTGGGCTGCCAGGTAAGCTGAGGTAAGTTCTCTCTCTCTGCTTTTATTTATTGTTTTCTATTTTGTTCTGTTTTGTTTTGGTTTAGTAAAAATACTAAACCATTTTATAAAATCCTGAAAATAATTATGTGGCTAGAACTAAAATATACCAAACTACATAAAATGTTCCAGTAATTATTGGACATATATTATTTATATATAATATATATATATCCAATGCAATAATTAACTCTGAGATACCAAAAATATTGTTTTGAGTTCTACCTCTTTGCAATATTTTCAGAGACTAAGAGGAACATTTTCTTGGACTTCTTTGAGGAGATTTTAATGTTGATCATTTTTAGAAGGTTTCTGAGGCTTTGAAAATACCTCAATTCAAATTTCATTTGAATTAAAACATGATGCTCACATGAGGTCTAGCCTAGTGCATAACAGGACCAGGGATGTGACATGCTGATGTTGGTAATATCATGCATATGGTGCCTCGCATTGCTTACTGTATACATTAAAGATGTCATCTGCTTAGTTTAGACATGCTTTGTGTCAATGCCATTTGTTTAGTTTCTTTATCGTATATGTGAATCATGCAATGCCATCTTGTCTAGCCAGGCATCATATATGTGAATTTTGCAATTTCACCCTGGTTAGCCAGTCATCTTATATGTGAATTATATCATGCCATCATTTTTTTATTACGTGTTAAATTTGTCAACAATTTTAGTACATTCAATTACTCTTCCTGTGAATGAGCCATTCGGCACGGTCATGGAAAAATCTGGAGTGGAAACAAGGTCTTCAGAGCAGACAATGCTATCTGACGAAGCGCATGTCTTGCTGGTTACCAATAGCTCCTCAGAGGAGGATTCAGAGATAGATGACCAGTCATATTCC
>NC_041389.1:321534748-321568927 GCF_002162155.2 Triticum dicoccoides
TGGTGCATGCCCTAACTTGGCAGGGTTATGTTGCTCATATCATGTGTATGGTATCTTGCATTGCTATGTCATTTGCTTAGTTTAGACATGCTTTGTGTGAATGCCACTTGTTTAGTGTCTAATTACCATATATGTGAATTATGCAATGCCATCTTGTTGCAAGACATTATATATGTGAATTATGCAATGTTATCTTCTTGCAAGGCATTATGTATGTGAATTGTGCAATGCCATGCTATTTAGGCAAGCGTCATATATGTGAATTATATCATGCCGTCCTTTTTTTGTATTTCTCATTGCTTTTGTCAACAATGTTTGTATATTCAACTGCTCTTCCTGTGCATCATCCATTTGAATTGGCGATGGAGAAGTCTGGAGTGAAAACAAGGTCTTCAGAGCAGACAATGCTACCTGCTGAAGCAGATATCTTGCTGGTTGCAGAGAGCTCTTCAGAGGAGGATTCAGAGGTAGATGACCAGTCCTATTATCCCCTTGAGGTGTATGCTCAAACTTGGCTGGGTTATATTACTCATATAATGCATATGTTGTATTGCAATGCTTAGTTTTTACATCATATACACAATATTGAATACCATCTCCTTAGTTGACACATCATATATGCGATTGACCTCTGCTCACTTCCTTAGTATATAAATCATATATTTGAATTATGTCATGCCATGATGTTTACATAGACATCATGTATCTGAATTATGGCATGCCAACCCATTTCCTAAAGACATAATATAGTTTATCATCTCATCATGTTTACATAGTCATCATATTTTAAATTATGTCATTCTATTCGTGAATTATATCATGCCATCATGTTTCCATCGATGACATGTTTGTGATTTATGGCATGCCAACCACTTTAATAGACACATCGTATAGTTATATCATGTCATCCTGTTTACATAGTCATCATATTTTGAAGTATGTCATTATATCCTGTTTAGTTAGCCATCATACATGTGAAATTGTGTCATGCTATCCTATTTAATTAGCCATCATATATGTGAAATTATGTCCTGCTATTCTATTTGCTTAGACAACATAAATGTGAATTATTTCATGCCTTGTTTTCTTCCCTACTATCCATTGCACCTGTCTACCTTACAATGTATGTGCATTCACTTACTTTTCTTGTTTATCAGCCATTTCAATTGGAGGGAGTGATGGCAGTATCTATGGGAGTAAAAACACGGTCTTCAGAAAAGATCGTGCCACCTGTCGATGCAGATAGAACCACGGTTGTACTTGCCCAAGAACTAGACCCACCACACATAACCCACACTCATGCAGATTGTACCCCTACCCAGTTGGACAGAGAACCAGCTACACCCCTTCTAACCCCAACCCCAGCAGATAGGCACCCAGTTCCCGTTGACACAACACCGTCTCCACCACAGAGCACCCAAACACGAGCAGTTAGTAAGGCAACTGCAGTGCCCAAATCACGAGGACCACCACTCTAAACCCGAAGTCAACGCTTAAAGCAGAAGAAGAATTGTTCTCAGGTCAGGTTCCGTAGCTATGGTCCATACTACTTTGCTCTTGCATCACTGTATTTACTGATACCAACTAATTTCAAATTTGAAGGATGCAATTGAAACTCCAATGGTGCAACAGGTATGTTTTAAACCTATTTCTTCAATGTGTTTGGTTGTTTGCTGTTGTAACTTGCTCTATGTTGATTTCAGTTTCAATTGAATAAACAGTTATGTTCTCATGCCATGCACATTACAAGTGTTGTTATTGTTGTGTAGTTTCCCACACTTATATCTGTCTATGCTGCTTTGTCTTAAATAGATATGATGCAAACTGTATCTATCTTGATTTGGCAACATAAACTCGAATGATATAGACCATACAGTGACCATACTACATAGATATATGTTTGTTTCATGTTGTTATCCTGTCCACCTTACTACTAAACTGGTTTACCAAAATGAGTTTCATATACTACATTGTAAACCTGAGATGTGTTTGTTTGTTTCTCTTTTAGAACACGGATAAAATATTGGAGAAGAGTACCCTATTATGCAATGGTAAAGGAAGTAATGCAGATAAGGTTCAAGATAGTGAGACATCCCTGTTGGTCTCCAAGAAAGCGGATAAAAACTATATTGAAGACATTGAGACAACCCCAAAGTCCTGTCTTGATGTAGTATTCGAGTTACTGGCTACCACTGCTGGCACCAGCTCTTCGAACTCGTTGCCTGAATCAGTTCGGCTTTTTGAGTCTCAACTTCAAGTTGAAAGACATCGATCAAATGTTATGCAACAGGAAGCCGAAGGACTGAGGAAGTCCCTGCAGAATTCAGATGCATACTTTCTCGTGCAACAACAAGCGCTGGAGGACTTAAGTGCCAAACAAGAGAAGGTTAATAAGCTTTCTAAGCATCTTGCCAGCATTATGGGTACCTAGGATATTGTTTCTTGAGCTCTTCTGAAGTGGTTTTAGTTCCGGACTTGTTTTGCTATGGTGTTTATATGCATCTGTGTTCCCTATATTTGCACCGGTGGTGAACTTTGATGCCCAGTGGATGTAATGTGTATAATAGCCGTGATAGCCTAGTGTAAGTTGCTTGCTTATTTATTTCCTTGTTGTCTTGTTTATTTGTTTGCTTGTAGTCAGTACAGTTCTTTTTCTGTGGTTTGCTAGTGGCTACAATAACCTATTTTTTAAAACTAGGCCACGATAACCATGGGCTAATATTTACTGTAGTGACACTGGGCCTCCTACGGGCCGTAGAAACAGTGGGCCTTCTACGGGCCGTATAAATAGTGGGCCTTCTATGGGCCATAGAAACAGTGGGCCTTCTACGGGCCGTAGAAACAGTGGGCCTTCTACGGGCCATAGAAACAATGGGCCTTCTACGGGCCGTAGAAACAATGGGCCTTCTATGGGTTGTATCATCAATGGGCCTTATACGGGTCGCATGATCGATTGGCCAAACATGGGCCAAACAGACCGCATTCTGGCCGTAAACGGGCTAGAGTTGGAATCGTCCGTTCATGGGCCAACCATAACGAGCCATCATTAATAGGCCGTATTTGATGACGCTATGAAAACGGCCCAAGGTATTAACGGACCACAAACGGGCCGACTGTAACCACGGGCTGAATTTGGCCCACAAGCAGAAAATGACAGTAACGGGTCGTAAGTAAACGAATGCTAGAAATGAGCCCAAGAATAAATGGGCTCTAAGAAGGCCGAAAGATAACATGGGCTGGAAACGGCCCAACGGAATAACGGGCCGTTAATGGGTATAAAGTGATACACTGTTCATTACGGGCCAGTTTCACCACGGGCCATTAATGGGTGTAAAGTGATACACTGTTCATTACGGGCCAGTTTCACAACGGGCCGTTAATAGGCCAAGAGTTACATAGGGCCTCATATGGGCCAAAAGACTTCATGGCCCATTCATGGGCTAGAAGTGAAAATGGGCTGGAATCATATTGGATGGCCCAGATGACATTACTGGGCCTAATTCGAATAGGGCGTAACGGGCCTTGGGTTAGCGGGCTGTAAATGGGCTATACGCGAATAGGCCGTTAACAGGCTTTCCATGGGCCGGCACGCCACCTTTTGACCATGTCAAACGGGCCAGCCTTTTCACAGGAATGGGCCTCTGTTGGGCCGTGCCACGTGTCGATGTATCATAGGCGCCTTCTGTCCAATGAGTGGATGACATCTGTCCCAGCGGTGAGCCAACATGTGTTTCCTCCAGCCAATGATGATTTTACACGTGGAAAATCCACATTGGTCGAGGCTGTTAACAGGTTATTGGATCCAAAATCCGACCTGATAGCTTAACGGCGTTCCATTACGGTGGATGCCACGTGTCGGTCACCCTTGACGAAAGCACTTCTGTGACGCGCGATTTATCGTCATGGAAGTGGACACTTCCGTGATGATAATTTTGGTAATGTCATGGAACACTTCTACGACAGCACAGGTATGACTATCTTGATTCTGTCATAAAATCGTCATGAATGTACATGCATGACAGAAAACACGGCCTATTGTGACAAACACGTATCATCATGGAAGTGTATTTTTTTGTAGTGCAATGACTTACTGAACTTGCAGGGCGGGACAGTTGGTACCCACGGTCCTTGGCGGAGTCCGGCCACGATTTGCCGGACTTAAAGAGCACCTTCCAAATGTCCCTGTGCGAGGAGCCGAAGAGCTCTAGCAGGGTCTGGTGCTTGGCCTGGTCGAATTCCCATAAATTGCAAGCCCTGTGTTGACAAAGAAGAATCCGGCGAACTAACATCACCTAGACTACATTGATGAGTTTGATATTCTTGTCTTCCATATCCTTGACGTGCGTCTGGAGCACCAACAGTTCGTCGGACGAAGACCAGTTCAGGCCCTTCTTGGGCCAGGACGTAAGCCGCAGGGGGGCTCCGGATTGGAATTCGGGAGCAGCGGCCCATTTCGTGCCACGCGGCTTAGTGATGTAAAACCACTGCTGCTGCCACTCTTTGACAGAATCATTGAAAGTACCTGTTGGCCATGTGACATTGGGCATCTTGCTCACCATGGCGCCTCCGCACTCGCGTGCTCGCTGCTCACTACCTTGGGCTTCACATTAAAGATCTTCATCCATAAGCCGAAGTGTGGTGAGATGCGGAGAAAGGCCTCGCACACGACGATGAATGTCGAGATGTTGAGGAAGGAATTGGGGGATAGATCATGAAAATCAATCCCATAATAATACATGATGCCGCGAACGAATGGGTGGAGGGGAAACCCTAGCCCACGGAAAAATGAGGGAGGAATACAACCCTCTCGTGGGGTTCCGGAGTAGGGACGATCTGTCCCGCCGTCGGAAGACGGTGGCTGATTTTCTTGGCCAGATACCCGGCCTCCCGAAGCTTTTTGATATCCTTCTCCCGGACGGTAGAGGCCATCCACTTGCCTCCTTCTCTGGATCCGGACATTTTCGGAAGACCTTTGTGGGCAGAGAAGATGAACGCTTGGGCATTGGAGCTCAAGCGAGGGGGAATGGATGAGCAGAGGAAGAAGAAGGCGTGGGTGAAAAAGGGAGTCATTATCTCCTTATAAAGGCAGCAGGGATCCTGTGCCTCCCCACTTGCCCGGTAAACTCGCTTATTCCCCAAGCGCAGCGTTGATGGCGCGGTTGGGTTACCCACACCTGTATTGATGAGAATCCCGAGATAAGGGGACACGATCTCTGCTTCGACAAGACATGCCAATAAAACTGCCTCGCGATATGTGCGGTAGCAGGTTGGGAAACGGTTCAAATAATGACCGGGGCGTGGCTTGATCTCGCACTGTGAAAAGTTGTCAGCAGATTATATTTGTGGAATATTGTACTCTCTACGGGGGTATGTGGACATTGTTTTGCAGAGCCGGACACGATCCTTGTGTTCAAGATCTTCTATGGAGTATTCGGAGAAGGAACTCACCTTGCAATGCCGAAGAAAATCTGCGCGCCACACTCATCGTCATGGAAGCCTGGTTCAGGGGCTACTGAGGGAGTCCTGGATTAGGGGGTCCTCGGACAGCCGAACTATGTACTCACGCCGGACTGTTGGACTATGAAGACACAAGATTGAAGACTTCGTCCCGTGTCTGGGTGGGACTCTCCTTTGCGTGGAAGGCAAGCTTGGCAATTCGGATATGTAGATCTCCTTCTCTATAACCGACTCTGTGTAACCCTAGCCCCATCCAGTGTCTATATAAACCGGAGGGTTTAGTCCGTAGGACAACAACAATCATAATCATAGGCTAGATTCTAGGGTTTAGCCTCTACGATCTCGTGGTAGATCAACTCTTGTAATACTCATATCATCAAGATCAATCAAGTAGGAAGTAGGGTATTACCTCCATCGAGAGGGCCCGAACCTGGGTAAACATCGTGTCTCCCACCTCCTGTTACCATTAGTCTTAGACGCACAGTTCGGGACCCCCTACCCGTGATCCGCCGGTTTTGACACCGACAACCACCTCCATACAAGTGCCTCTCCCAATGCTCCACCATGTAGAGGCTGGCTTTTGCATGAGAGCCCATTGAGGGAGTCCTGGATTAGGGGGTATCCGGACAGCCGGACTATGTACATCGTCTGGACTATTGTAGCGTGAAGATACAAGACTCAAGACTTCATCCCGTGTCCGGATAGGACTCTCCTTGGCGTGGAAGGCAAGCTTGGCAATCCGGATGTTATATTTCCTTCCTTGTAACTAACTCCATGTAAACCCTAGCCCTCTCCGATGTCTATATAAACCGGAGAGGTTTGTCCTTAGAAGGCCGATCACAATTACAATCATACCATCATAGGCTAGCTTCCAGGGTTTAGCTTCTACGATCTCGTGGTAGATCTACTCTTGTACTACCCATATCTTCAATATTAATCAAGCAGGAAGTAGGTTTTTACCTCCATCAAGAGGGCCCGAACCTGGGTAAACATTGTGTCCCTTGCTTCCTGTTACCATCAGCCTAGACACACAGATCGGGACCCCCTACCCGAGATCCGCCGGTTTTGACACCGACATTGGTGCTTTCATTGAGAGTTCCTTTGTGTCGTCGCTGCAAGGCTTGATGGCGCCTTCAATCATCATCTACAACACGGTCTAAGGTGAGACTTTTTTCCCCGGACAGATCTTCGTGTTCGGCGGCTTTGCACTACGGGCCAATTCGCTTGGCCACCTGGAGCAGATCGACAGCTACGCCCCTGGCCACCAGATCGGGTTCGGAAACCTGAACTACACGGCTGATATCCGCGGAGACTTGATCTTGGACGCATTCGGTCCTACGCCAGCAGCACTGGACAGTCACAATGAGCACGGCTTAGACCTGCTGTCGAACAATGCTCGGGGCATCACCCCTGGAGTAGCCCCGGACTTAAATCCGGAACAGGTTGCGTTGCCTAAGGACGGAGGGATGGACCCTGCCCCGCATGCCGTACACTCATCGGCGGTGGAGCCGAACACAGGCCTCACTTCTGGGGAAGCCTGTGGCTCCGGACCCCCGGATTTGTATCCGGTTGTAGGTTTCGGTCCGCGTGCTCCTGAGCCCGCCGAGCCTGGTTGGGCTCCGGTAATGGAGTTTACCACTGCGAACATCTTCCAGCGCTCGCCCTTTGGCGACGTACTGAACTCGCCAAAGTCTCTACCTTTATCAGGAGACTCGCGGCCGAACTATGTCCGGCTCGAGTGGGAAGCAGGCGACGAAGGAATTCATTGCCCACCCACCACCCACTTCATTGCCACGATTGATGATCTAACCGACGTGCTTGACTTTGACTCCGAAGACATCGACGGTATAGAAGGCGATGCAGGAGAAGAACATGAATCACCGCTCACTGGGCGGTGGACAGCCACCTCTTCCTATGATATATATACGGTGGACACTCCAAAGGAAACCAATGGCGATGAGGCAACGGAGGATAATCCCTCAGGGAGAAAAGCAAAGCATGGACGTCGTCGACGCCCCTCCAAGCCCCGCCACAGCAATATCGGCCCAGGAGACAAAAACAATTCGGATGGCGCCGAAGAGGAATACAACCCTAGTCAGCCTGCCTTTAAGCAGGCCGGACCGACCACGGTGGAATACTTGGAGATGGACAACTATACGCCCTACTCCGAGGACGAGGACATCCTCGGCAATGACGAATTCGGCATGCCTAAAGATCCAGTGGAACAAGTTCGCTTCAAGCGATGGCTCATGGCCACGGCAAGGAGCCTACAAAGGAAGCAACAACAGCTTAAAGCTGACCAAGATTTGCTGGTGGACAGATGGACCAAGGTCCTGGCCACCAAAAAATACAGACTCAACTGCCCCGACAAAGGGCACACACGGCACAACTGGCTACCCCAATCCAAGCAGGAGAGCCCAAGGCATATACCCCAACGTCAACACATCACTACGGTCCAAGACAACAAGAAGGACACACGAAGAGGCATCCTCAAGCCTTGGTGCAATGGTCATAAAGGTCAAGTCAGGGAAGCTGGTGCTAGGCCCAGCTATTCCTAGTCCGGTCGGCGAACAAAGAACAGCTCAGACCTATACGGCCCGAGCCACATACTCGATCAACCATGTGAAATTCATGGTACTCCTAGAAGAACGGCAAAGCATACCAATAGAGAATGCCGGATCCTCAAAACAAAGCGACTGGTCGTGAGCCAGAAATAATGAAGGGAGGCATCTAGTCAAGAGACCGCCCCCCCGATCGCATCAAACACAGGAATTCAATTGCAATACCTCTAGACATAGTAGTCCGGGGGCTCAATAACATCTTCTAAAAGATGCTAGGTGCAAAGGCCAAGTTTTATGGGCCCACCACTCTAACGGTTGTCCTAGGATCACCAAAAAATACCACGCCGAAGAATAATTCTTCGGCACCTTCCCCTCATACGGTAATTTACCATATGCTAACGGGATTATCCACGTCGACTAGATCTCACGTGGTAAATCCCTCAGGCCAACACCGGGTGATAATCACAAACCCACGGACAAGGCCGAACTCCGCCCTTAGAGCGGAAATGATATAACTGCCGGAGTAGCGAGTCGTGCATGCCCGTCAAAATTCTGATATGACAGCCGACTATCCGGACACCAACTAACAAGTCCACGCTACTTCACGGTCTAACGAATGGATTAACCAGGGTCCGGTTACGAACCCTCGGACCAACCACAAGAGGATGTTCAGCCACCTTCAAGTATTTGCCTTAACAAACTAACTTTGACGTAGAATAGGATTGGCGACGTGGAATTGGCCAGGACACACAAGGAGCCCCCCAAAGAAGGCAGTCCGAATTAACTTCCAATCCACCCACAACCACCTCCAGTCCGGCCATCACAGGTTGCACCAAAAACACCTCTTTTTCATAATCATAAATCGTACCAATATGCATAGACATATCATCTTGCTACAATGCATAGACTTAAATAACACTTGCCGACCGTCGTTTTTCATCAACACCTTGTGTCATGCCCGATTATGCCAGGGGCTTCACAATATGGTAGTAAAGTTTGACCACCTTTTCGGTAGCTCGGCACCCCGAACTTATAGCACTATATGCATCAGCTCCGAATCATGTCTTGGGTCATTGGTTGGTTTCCCCGGCTCCCTTGTTTTGGTACATTACGTCCCGTCATATCGGCTAAGGTAGCGCAGGGAGAACTACTGCGATTGTGTCCCGGATCTGCCGGACGAGCACCTCAGTAGAGAAAGCCGAAAACCGACTGTCATGATACAGCGAGAGCTGGTCAGCTGTTCGAGAGGTTGTAAAATCCTTCAAGATTTATTCTACATAACGCCATTATAAATGCAGAGTGTGACGGATCGGTCTTCCGATCACGCGCCAATAGAGCCCCTAGTCCGTCTTTCCGAACACTAGGGGTTGCGCCGACCATACTAGAATTCCTATGGCTAAGTGAGAGTGGTAAAGCCCTATAGTCCGATTGCCAGGTTCGTGGTGAGGAACACCTCCTTAAAAGGACCCAGCCATGGGATAAAGAGTGTCCATGTATGACCCGAACACCCCCGAACTTCTTTCGTGGGGGCAGAAGCCGACGACTAGCCAACTCTCAATATTTATACATATTAAACAGCCGCACAGGAAGAACAAGTGTTCAAACAAAACAAGCAATAAATAATAACAGTGCCAGTATCCCATATTACAAAGAACGACACGAATGCCCTCAGGGAAATATAATGTCTTTCGTACACTTATCTGCCGCAAGGCGGGCTCCCTTCAGTACACCTTCATAGTACAGTTCGAGCTTGCGGTGCTCCTTACCCTCTGGCGGCCCCTCAGTCATCAGCTTTTCCGTGTCAAGCTTCCCCCAATGCACTTTCGCACGGGCAAACGCCATACGTGCACCCTCTATACAAACTGATCGCTTAATAGCATCAAGCCGAGGACAAGCGCCCACAATCCGCTTCAGGAGTCCGAAGTAACTGCTTGGAATGGGCTCCGCGGGCCACAGCCGGACAACCAAGTCCTTCATGGCTAGTTCGGCCGCATGGGCACCGGATAGTTCGGCGCCAAATACTGCGACCAGAAATCCCTCTCCGCGGACTTGTTCTCCTTGGTCCAGTGGAATTGGGCGGCATCTGATATGCTGTGAGGAAGATCCGCAAATGCCCCTGGAAAAATAAGACTTCAGCTTGCCGCTTGGAATTCTTCCCATTATGATGTACAAATGGATAAGAGTACAGACGGCCTTACCAGCCGCAACTCTCCGGGCCTCCTGAATGTCCCGCACAGCACCTCGGGCTTCTTCCTGAGCACCTTCTGCAGCCTCGAGAGCTTGGGCGAGTTTGGATTCTTTCCCTACTAGACTCTGCTCCAAGCCCTGGCTTTTCTTCACAACCTCCTGGAGCTCTTGCTCAGCAACGATGACCCTGGCCTCGTGTTTTTCACGAAGCGCCTATTCGGCGGCAGCCTTCTCATTGGCATCAGCCACAGCCTTCTTTCGTGCCTCATATTTGACACTCGCTCCTATAGCATACAATACAAATACTTTTCACTAGGCACAATTACTCATTCATGCCAACTTCAAGACAAATATTTTCAACATACCCTGGTTGTCTTCCAATTGCTTCTTCACACGGCCAAGTTCCTCCTCGGCCCGTCCAAGGCTCTGCTTCAGTCCGGACACTTCCGCATTATGAGCGGTTGTCCTCTCTGCAGAGGCCTATTTCACATAAAGGGGTATACGTCATTCACACAGGCTCCTGCAATAGCAGAGGACTTGATCCCCTGCCCGGCTCTCTGGCTGCAGCCGGACAGTGTATCAGGGGCTACTACTCATATTACAACGATTCCTCAAAGGTTTCTTAGAAAACATACCTCAAAGGCCTTTATAAGGCCAAGGCAGGACTCATTCAGCCCACTCTCGGCGGACTGAATCTTCTCAACCACCGCACCCATGAGGGTCCGATGCTCATCGATGATAGACGCGCTCTTCAACGCTGTCGATAGACCACCGGGCAGCTCTGCTCGAACAGAGGATGCCGGTGGGGTAGGCAGGCCTCCCACCATGGAAGGTGGCTGTTCGCTCGATCCTGGAACCTTAGAGGTCCCGGGGGCCTTATCCGCTCACGTTTGTCCGGCTCCAGAGATGTGTCCTCCCTGGTTCGGGTCCTGTTGAGATGACACCTCAGTGTCGCGCCTTGACTTTGGGGAAGGGGCCTTTGGAGGCGTCTCGCTCGCCAAGGCATCTGAGCCCAGCGAATCCTCCGATGAGGACTGTCCGGCGCGAGCCCTCGCCGGGCTATACAGAATATGGCAACAATTAAAGCTACTATACCAAAATAGCTCCGGACGCATATACGTGTTCGGATTTCGTATACTTACGACTTTTCCAGGGGCTGGGCCCTGGGATCCCACTCCGGGCTGCTATCGGCAGCCGTAGTGGATGCCTCTGGGAGGGAACTTTTTCCCCTCTTGGCCGATTCGGCCTCCAGGGATGAGGAGGCCGTCCTTTTCTTCCCACCCCCAGAGTGAGGCTCGTCCTCCTCTGCTTCCTCCTCTTCGTCTTCAAAAGAAGGATCGTCGCTGGAGTCTTCGGATTCGGTGTCCGAAGGCTCACGACAATGGAGGCCACTCCAGGTCTTTTTAGCCTTCTTGGAGGCCTCTTTCTTTGGCGCCTCGTAAGGCGCGGGGACCAGCATCTTCGTCAGAAGAGGTCCGCCCGGTTCCTCCGGCAGCGGAGCCGGACAATGTATCCGCTCCACCTTTTTTATCCATTCCTGGGGTCGTGACAAAGCATGATTAAACTGGTTCCCTCGGGACATGTCGGCCGAAGCATGGATGGACAGAGCATAACGATAACTTACCGGGCTTGCAGAATGGTATAATTGATACCCACGGTCCTCGGAAGAGCCCGGCCATGACTTGCCGGACTTAAAGAGCACCTTCCAGATATCCTCGTGGGAGGAATCATAGAGCTCCTGAAGGGTCGGGTGCTCGGTTGGGTCGTATTCCCACAAATTTCAGGCTCGACGGTGGAAAGGGAGAACCAGGCGAACTAGCATCACCTGGACTACATCGACGAGTTTGACGTCTTTGTCAACCATGCTCTGAACGCGCGTCTGGAGCAGCGACAGCTCATCGGACGAGGACCATTTCGGGCCCTTCTTGGGCCAGGAAGTGAGCCGCAGTGGGGCTCCGGATCTGAACTCCGGAGCTGCAGCCCACTTTTTACTGCGTGGTTCGGTGATATAGAACCACTGGTGCTGCCACTCCTTGACGGAGTCGTTGAAGGCACCCTTCGGCCAAACGGCCTTGAGCATCTTGCTCACCATGGCGCCGCCGCACTCGGCGTGTTCTCCACTCACCACCTTGGGCTTCACATTGAAAATCTTCAGCCATGGGCTGAAGTGAGGCGAAATCCGGAGAAAGGCCTCGCACACGACGATGAACATCGAGATATTGAGGAAAGAATTAGGGGAAAGATCATGAAAATCAATCACGTAGTAATACATGACTCCGCGAACAAAAGGATGAAGGGGAAACCCGAGCCCGCGACGAAATGGGGAAGGAACACGACTCTCTCGCGGGGCTCCGGAGTAGGGACGACCTGTCCTGCCGGTGGGAGACGGTGGCCGATCTTCTTGGCCAGATACCCGGCTTCCCGGAGCTTCTTGATATCCTTCTCCTGGACGGTAGAGGCCATCCATTTGCCTCCTGCTCCAGATCTGGACATCTTTGGAAAATATCTCTTTGATGGAAAAGGAGGAAGCCTGGGCGTTAGGGCTCGAACAGATGGGAATAGGTAAGCGGAAGGAGAAAGCGTGGGTAAGGAGGAAGACACCTTATCTCATTATAGAGACGGCAAAAGCTTTTTGCGCCTCCCCACTTCCCTGGTGGAACCCGCTCGTTCCCCACTCGCCATGATTAGCGGTGAGGTTGGACTACCCATACCAGTATTGATGAGAATCCCCTAATAAGGGGACATGATCTCTGCTTTGACAAGACGTGTCAAGGAAACCGCCTCGCAATATGCGATGTTGCTGGTTGTAGGAAAACGGTTCGAATAATGACCCGACCGTAATGACGCGTCGCACTGTCTAAAAAATTATCAGCAAATTGCATTTGTGAAATATCATTCTCTCTACGGTGGCATGTGAAGATCATTTTGTGGATCCGGACACGGTTCAAGTGTTCTATAATTACTTTGGAGTATTCGGAGAAGGAACCCGCCCTACAATGCCGAAGACAAGACTACGCACCGGACTCATCATCATTGAAGCCTGGTTCAGGGGCTACTGAGGGAGTCCTGGATTAGGGGGTATCCGGACAGCCGGACTATGTACATTGTCCGGACTATTGAAGCATGAAGATACAAGACTCAAGACTTCGTCCCGTGTCCGGATAGGACTCTCCTTGGCGTGGAAGGCAAGCTTGGCAATCCAGATGTTATATTTCCTTCCTTGTAACCGACTCCATGTAAACCCTAGCCCTCTCCGGTGTCTATATAAACCGGAGAGGTTGGTGCTTAGAAGGCCGATCACAATTACAATCATACCATCATATGCTAGCAGGAAGTATTAATCAAGCAGGAAGTAGAGTTTTACCTCCATCGAGAGGGCCCGAACCTGGGTAAACATTGTGTCCCTTGCTTCCTGTTACCATCAGCCTAGACGCATAGATCGGGACCCCCTACCCGAGATCCGTCAGTTTTGACACCAACACCCACTCCTCCACTTCTTCCTTGCCTCTTTCCTCCACATATGCAAATATGCCATGTAAAGCGGGCTTATAGCCCACTATTGTACTTACTTGCTCATACAGGTGCTAAGCCTGCCACATAGGCATAAAGTCTGATGTGGCAAGTTAATTAAGAAGAGAGAGAGAGTAGTTTGGTGACCCAAGGAAGAAACTATGCTAAGCGCGTGTACCTAGGTGAAAAGACAATTTTGAGTCTATAGCTAATTAAATGAAGCAAACTTAGCAACAAAAAACTAAGCACCTATGCATTGGGAACTTGATTACTAAGAAATTTAATGCCGTTAGCACCTCATCTAAACACCATTTCATTGGAAGAGGTCACTCCTTGGCAAATGCAATAAATACTACGAAGAAAGAGATGGAGAGAAGTAAAAAACTTTTATAGCCAACCTTATAGCTAACCTTGTTGTAGTATGAGTGACTAAGTGATGACTATGTATGACATGCCAACATCAGATAGCCTAACGCACCGTGTTAAATTTCGAAGGGCGCGACCGTGCAAGCGAGGCCACAGTCATGGTAGGCACGACCATGATACGGGCCGCTAGCAGCCCTTGGATCTGTGATCGAAAGCTCGCATGCTAAGTTGCTGAAAATTTGCATAATAAGCCTCCAGGATAGGATCTTCACCCATAGGTCTAGAATCACGCCATGCAACCGTTCGATCTCAGATACTAGGGCTCTCGGAAGCCCGTATCATGGGAGAATGGAAAGCTTCGTATCACCTGTAACTTTAGCCATTTAATTGGGCGTCGAGTAGACATGACATCTAATTGGGCCCCCATAGTACTGCGCATGAATCCATTTATCCACCAGGTAAGCCACTACCTTACAGTTCGCATGCCCCACTCAGCATTTTTACAATCGAAAAAACGATGGCAGTTCGCTCCTACTCATCCCCGGATGTCTTTTAACATTACGGCAGTTTGCTCCTAGTCGTCTCGTCCTTTCACATTACGGCGGTTACACTAATCCTAACCGTCCTCCCAAATCCATGGCGTCCCAAATCTCCATGATCAGCGGTGAGTACAAGGTTAGAACCATCACTAGCGATGAGTTCGACATCATCTACACCCATTCCTCCGCGACTGTGAAAGGATGCCTTGCTCGCTTCATACGCATGTTCGAAAACTCAAATGATGAGTGGGTCGCCGGGCTAGATGTTGAGTACACCACAACCCTGGACAAAGAGAAGAATCTAAAGGAGGAAGAGAACATGATGCCCGCCGTGATCCAGGTTTGCGTGCATGACTTATGCTTGGTCTACCACATATGCCATGCCGACGTTGAGTGTGAGGAATTTAAGAACTTCCTCAAGGGCGGCCTAGTCAAATTCGTTACTGTAGACTTTACGAACGATAGAACAGTCCTGGGTCAGATAGGCCTCGTTGTAGGCAACCCCTCCGACCTCCATAAGAATGGATTGCTGCCCTCCCGTGATCAGCCTTCAATGCTGACCCTGGCAGGAGCCATGGTTCATCCTTCATACGGCAAACTGAAGAAACATCCGCACAAGTTTCATCATCATGCATGGGAGTGGAATGTACTAGATATAGACCACATCCACTATGCTGCAATGGATGGCTACCTTTGTTTCAATATCTACAAGGGTTGGATGAAGAGCAAGAGCTAAGTGTGCGGTTCAAGCAAAGAAGTATCAGCCAAGAGAAAGAGGGACAAGGACGAAGTCGAGGACGTGGATGAGGACTCCGAGTAAGGTGGCAGTGTCGTTTCTCATGGTGGTTCTGATGCAGTGTCATCCGAATTAGTTGCTTAGTTTAATTTCAGGTGTGCTTAGTTTTATTTGAGGGGTGTGTTGTGCTGAGCCCCCGGCAGAACTATGTTATGTTTCTTCTCATTACTTTAACTCTTCAGTACGTACATACTAGTATATCTTACATTTCATCTTTTAGTTGGTATAGTACTACCACTCGCTTCTTCACATTATATACGTACAATATATATGGCCAACATCATATAGCCAGCAGTTTAGTTGTCAAAGAATTTCAGGGTGCTTAGTTTTGTCAAAGAATTTCAGGGTGCTTAGTTTTATTTGAGGGGTGTGTTGTGCTGGGCACCATTATTATGACTCAAATCTCTTTTGCCATGTTATAATGACATAAATACCGATGGACCAACATGCCAACTCTCCCTCTATCTCACTATAGTAAAATAAAGTGTGGGGCCTACTTGATCCCAACAACGTTCTTATTTTCCTGTAAATTATTCGCTTGGTTACTCCTGACAAGCGGGGCCACACTTATCATTGTGAGAATCGGCTTATTTTTGTCATGTAACATGGTTAACGGGTTTGACGTGAAAATAACAATGTCTAATGGCATTTTTGAGCAAACATCTAACTTAACGATGGCATTTTTTAGGTATCTAATTGCATTTTTGAGCAGGCATCTCACGGATCGATGGCATTTTTGAGTAGTTGTAACTTCTAATGGCAAAACAGAGTAGTGATACACAACTAGTGGCATAAATAATAAGAACCCAAGAATTAACTAGGTATGCTAATTTGTTTAATAGAATTTAGCACCCCATTTAAGCACGTACTAGCTTTTTTAATAGTACTATATGCATAATTTGGGGACGAGCGCTCTCTATATGTACCACCTTTTTTCTTTAATTTCATCTTGTTAGTTTTGCTCCATGGTGCAATCCATCGATACTACTACTGTACAAAAGTATACATTTTCTAAAAGGCTAGAGGGCGGGGCAGTCTAGCTTGGTCGGTTTCACAAGAGGCGAGGGCCTTTGTGATTTGACGGCTGATTACTGCTGGAAGGCGGGGCCTTGTGATTTGACTGCTCGCATAAATGTGCCGACGACCTGACGTGGAGCAAAGAACCGTGTGGTATACTCAAGTTTTCCACTGGAGTAGTACTACGATGGAGGAGCATGAAAAATGGCAACCCAATGCCATATGACGATACAAAATGATCTAATTTGCTAGTCATATCATTGTTAGTATTGTTCTATTCATGCCTCACCGAGAACGTGACACGTGTGGTGAAACACCCGAAGCAAAAGAAGAAACACATGAGCAAAAGAAGATGGAAGATTATCACCCCAAAAAAAGAAGACGCACACACAAGTCTGGGGCGCTGCTCTCACTACATGAAGGGTTGCTGGCCATGGAGTCATAACTGCTTCTTCATTGCCTCCACGACCTCCATCTCCTTGCGTGTCTCCTCTGCCATCTTTTTCATTCTATCCATGACGCGGGATTTCTCGATGCGAGCCTTCATCATCTGTTCCACAACTGCATTATGTACCTTGACAGCAGTTGGGTGCTCGATGCAGTGCTTCACTAACTCCTCCTTCTATTCCATAACAAGGGCCTGCAGCTTCTTCATCGAGGAACTACTATTCTCATGCAGCTTCTTCCAGCCGGCGTTCTTCTCCTTCAGCAGGTCGAGCTCCTGGCAGAGCTTTGCCTTGTCCTCCTGAAGTTGCAGGATTTTGGCGGTCCCCTTCTTCTCAAGGGCAATGCTCTTGTTCAGCAGCATCACCAAGCCGGCGGTCAACTCCCTCTGCTCATTGAGCTCATCGGGAATGTTGTTGAGGCTCTCCTTCAGCAGATCCACCAAGCCATGGATGAACTCCTTCTGCTTATTGAGGTGCTTATTGAGCTGATCGGGCATGCTGTCGAGGAATAACGACTCCAGCGCCGCAAGCTCGGAATGTTTGCCTCCGCGGCTAGGGCGCTCCTGGGAGCCATCGCCTGCCCGTGTGAGATCTTTCGAGGTCTCTGCATGGCGGCGAGCCCTCTTTTTCCGCAGCCTTGGTTGCCACTCCCTTGTTACGAGTAGTTCTCGACCTAGAGCTCTGCCCACCGGCCATGGCAAGGTCGGACAAAGAAGAAGGACTTATGAGGAGGAAGGTAGAGTAATTTTCGGTTAGTTAGTTCCCCTTTTTATAACCTAAGTACTAGCACTAGTACTAAAACCTGCATAGTGGGAACACATTCAGGTTTGGTACATACTAGTAGGTGTGAGCAGGCTTGCACTTAATTGTAGCACTAGTACTTTCAAATGTGATGGGAACAAGGTAAAGATTTATTGATGGTTTTGGTTTCGAGGCCTGAAACGGCTCCCGATGAGTTTAGTGGAACATAAATTCAAGTAGTATTACACTGCTCAAATGCGGTCGCACAAGTCAGTGATGTAACTGGTCGTACATGTCATACCAAGGCGATGCATGTCTCTTCGGTGAGACGCGGGTCCGACCGACAATCTGTTGGTGCGACCGACCATGAAGTATTACGCGATGGAAACTTATGGTTGTGGCTTCGGTTGATTGTCACGACCAAGCATTCTATAACTAGTGATAAATCAATTACCATCTTTTTCCAAATGACCAAGTATTTTCACAAGAATACAATACATATAGATGGAGTGATTGTCAAGGTTGCAAACCGACATGGCGTTGCAAGTTCACTGCATCGCTGGCGGGGAAGGAGGGCGCTCACCTCGCCTACGATACATGCCCAGCGGCGCCGCCGCAACTAGTCCCGGGATTTGGCTTCTCCTACATGCATAAATATTATGTTACTTACAAATATGGTCAAAAATTGGCACAAAATATGAAGGAGATCAATGGAAGTACTAGCAACCCATGATTTAACTACTCGCATGCGCGCAGTGGAGTAGTAATGTCCACTCACGTCCACTCAATGCATGCGCTGTATTAATTGACCATCAATGAAGTGAAGGACTTTACACGCGTTAAATTATCACATGGGGTGGACCTTGGTACAAAGATGTGTCCGCACGTGTACCTGTGTGTGCGTGCGAGGGAATGAGTGCATGCGTGGCGTGCATGCACATCTTCGCTTCATGCATGTAACGCCAGTGTGGCTCAGAGAGGACGAGTACATTCTTCTGGAACCAGTAGCACGTCACTGTGATCAATCCGCACAAGGAGGTCGCGACAACACCTCCACATGTGCCACGTGGTTTCATGAACTGTAAGAGAGACATTGTGTAGCATGCCATTGGAATTCTAATTTATGTGTTTTGCACATACTCGAAGTATTAGTAAGGTACACGTGCTTTGCACGCATCAGATTTGGCAACCAAGTTATGAATAAATACCACACTATAGCATGTAAGCTCTGAGTCATATATGCCTGATGTAGACCTTCATTTAATTCTTATAGTTCATCTCATTCAAAATCAATTAGCTTTTATAAAAAAGCTAGGGCCTCTTTGATTCGTAGGATTTCCAAAATGCGGGAATAGGAAAAACATGGGATTACAGTGGAATGTCTTCTTGAATCCTACAGGATTGTACGAGTGTTTGATTGTGCATAGAAAAAACGCAGGATTCTTTCAAAGAGGTTTGAGTGGATGGGATGTTTCCTATGAAATCTAGTGCAAATGAATCCTATAGAAAAATTCGTATGGTTTACAATCCTACGAATCAAACAACCAAGATAGGAAAAATTCCTAAGGATTAGAATCCTCCAAAATTTCTTTGAGAATCCTTTGAATCAAAGAAGCCCTTAATCTATTTTATGATTCATGGAATTGTGCATTGTAAAGGATAAAGTAAAAACAAATAATGGCAATTCAACTAGAAAAAAAGTTTGGGCAGTTATGATTCTAGAACAAAGGAGAACCACTGTTGTTTTGAGGTTTGTGCATTATGCTTAAGTTCAACCATGGAGTCTGCTAGATTGTACATGTGGCAAAATCCAGTGGGGGCTAGAAGATGGTGCAGGGGGCCAAGTGTGGGGAGACTATGAAGGAGTGCACAAGTGCGAGACCGATATTTAGAGAGAGGGGGCGAGAACATACACTCTTGCATGTTGTCGGTGGGAACGACACCTATGGGATCACAAGAATCCCTACTGTGGTAGACGAACGCGGGGTCGCGCGAAGAGCGGGTCTAAGAGCTAGCACGAAGGTCGTTTACCTAGGTTCGGGCCACGGGAATCGCGTAATACCCTAGTCCTGCTTTGGTGTATATATCAGTGTTCTTGAACTAGCTACCGAGCGTGATTTGCCCAAAAAGCCGAATCCCTCTACAGTACGCCTTGGGCCTCCTTTTATAGTCGAAGGAGGTGCTATAGTGGCACACGGGAGGTGGAAAGGGGTACAGTGCACAAGCTTATCGCTTGCTATTACAGGACAAAACGCATTAAATGCGCCCCTGAGGTGTCCCTCTTGCTTTATCGGTGCCTCACCCTGCTTCGACACGCGCCCGGGCCAGCGAGGTGGTCAGTGCCATGTAGGCTGGCAGGCTGCTGAGGTGGCGTGGTGGCGGCGTCTTGACGAAGATCTGCATGCCACCACGCAGGTGCTTGCTAAGTTGGCCTTGGGATCGCGTGTCGCCATGCAGGTGCCCGCCTGGCTGGCTGGGCTGGCAGCTGCTTGGGAACGGTGGTGGGGTCTTGGTGCGCGCGGGCCTGGCCGCGGCCTCGCTGATGTCTTTGGCAAGGGTCTTGCCGGGGTCCCGGCAAGGGTCTTGCCGCGGCAGCACTGTTGTTTCTGGCAAGGATGTTGCCGAAGGTCTCGTCTTCTGGTCCTCATCTGATATTCATGTGTGTTAATGATCTTCACAAAGATCTGCATGCCATCATGGAGGCACCTCCCAAGCCTTGGCTCCAATGTGGTTGTTGGTATTGGAAGCCTTGGGCTCGAGGGTGGTGCGCCCCGTCGGGGTTGGGCAAGCTGCCCCGGCAAGGGTCTGGCCGGGGGAACCTACCTCGCCCTCTTGCTCTCTGTGTCTCTGCCTTGGTGCTGCTTTGACCGTCTTGTGGCCTCGGCCTCCTTCCCTTGCCTTGCCAAGTGTGGCCTTGGGCGTGGCTCTGACTGCCCGTGCACAAGTAGAGGGGTGCAAGGTAGAACCCCTACTTCTATACACCAACAGGAGCCCCTGGGCCTGGGCCATACATAAGCGCAATGAGTTGTTGGGCTAGGCCGAGAATGGTGCGCGGGCAGGCAGGGCTGTTTTTTTTTGCAGGCAGGGCTGGTTTTGACCATGGTAATCCTTCGTCCGCTGCACTTCCCCAAGATTTGCGTTGAATGCGTGACATGGGGATCGCGCGTGGGGTGACCAAAGCGTGCTTGCGTCATTCTGTGGTGAATAGTAAAGAGGCGGCTTGCATGTCCCTTTAAGACCGTGGGGCCGCTGCTCATTTACGCTTTCTACCCTTGAACCGCCGTTCCATGCGTCCCACTACGCCCGCCCCTTGCGCCACGTACACCGCATGCACGGCGCAAGGTGGGTGACAGGCACGTGGATGTGGGAAGACGTGCACGCGTGGGTCGATACCCACGCGCCTTCAATTGGGCGGGGAAGGCGGTCGACGACCTCGCCCACTATCATCTTAATGAGCTAGGTTGGCTGAGAGGGGCGACCGAGCCCTGACCCCGCCCTTTTATAAGGAGGGGAGCGGGAGGGGTGGTACCCTTCAGTCTTTCGCCATCCGCCTCCTCCCATCTTTGCTTCTTCCTCCCCTCTGCCATGGCGAGAGGGCGCGTTGATGCTTCGATGGTGGCGGCGAGCGTCTTTGCTCGACAATGCGCCGCTCCTCCCCAAGAGCCCATGGTGGCGAAGCCGGCCGTGAGGGGAAGGGGGAGGGGCGAGGCCGAGGCCGCTGTGGCGCTCGAGGAAGAGTAGGACGGGGCAGCGCATCGGCCTCGCCTCCGCCAGTGGTCCTTCCCCTAAAGGAGGGCCAGGTCGGGGACCAACCTCGCGACTTCTTCATCAGGCTGCGCCGGCCAGCGCGTCGTCGTCTTCGTCTCCCTAATCCATTCGCTCGAGAGATGGACCTCAACCCGCCGCAGGCGCTGAGACAGCATATGAGGGGCTGTGGGAACATCGGCACATGTGCGAATGTCGATTTCCTAGCCCCTCATGTCATGTATCTCCGTCGCGGATGGAAAACCTTCGCTCGCATCCACAGCCTGACGGCGTGGCTCGTTCTCTACTTCAAGCTAATAGAGAATGGCCTCCTCTCTATCAAGGTCTTCGACGACTTTGGAACTCGCCTGAAGTGCTACGTGGAAAGCTCCTCGGATGACGAAGACTCGTCCTCGAGCAAGAGTGACGAGGAGGACAATGACAGCGACGACGAGGGTAGCAGGAAAGAGGACGACGGGTCCAACTAGGTGTCGGACCCGCCGCCCCAGGGCGATGCTAGTAGCAGCAGCATCTGTATCAGGCCCCTTCTCCCTGTGGGGCCGGTTCCTTGAACTTCTCGGGTCGCCTCCTTAGGCGGCTAGCATGGGGAGGCCGGAAAAAGTTCTCGGTTGGCGGGAAAAAGGGGGCACGACGACCTTGGAATAAAATGATGTTTCATACGTCCCAATTCAATACAAAAATGCATAACAGGGAGTAAGAGACTTATCTGAAATCGCAGCCCCCGGCAACCTTGCCTTGCCGCGGGTGGACCCATGTGTCTTGAGCCCCCGGCAGCCTTGGCCTGCCGGGGCTGGAGCGCAGGCTTCTTCTCTTCCTTCCACCTAGCTTAATGGAAACATTCATGTACCCTGCGAACTAAAGAGGACGAACAGGAACAGAGAGATGCAGACTCGGCCTCTATGCTAGAGGTTAGTCACTGCTCAAGCACTATCAACCCTAACCAAGGGAGAGACTCAACCTAGCATGCATGTTATGACTTAGGGCGCCAGTGCTTCGTTTATTTATGCTCAGGGTCTGCGTCTGGCTTTGTCCAGAGGGTTACATGCCTTGCCGGCAAGGCTTGTACAAAAGGTGGCTTGCCAGGGGGCCCGACAGCCGCGCCTTATGGGTAAAATATTCGAAGATGCTCGATGTTCCAGGAGTTGCTCACTGGAATGGCATCTTCGGTCTCCAGGCGGACTACGCCGGGCCTGGTGACTCGTATTACCCAATAAGGGCCTTCCCACTTTGGCGTCAACTTGTTGGAATTGTTAGCCGATTGAACATGCCGAAGAACAAGGTCGCCTTCCTCAAAGCTTCGGGCATGAACCTTGCGACTATGGTAGCGGCGCAAGGCTTGCTGGTAGCGTGCTGCACTCACAGCCACCCGAAGACGATCTTCCTCGAGGAGCATCGCGTCATCTTGCCGCAATTGCTCTTGCTCAAGATCATCACAAGCGAGCACTCAGGGTGACCCGTATATGAGTTCCATGGGGAGAACTGCTTCTGCCCCGTATACCAGGGCAAAGGGCGTCTGGCCGGCGGCTCGATTTGGCGTCGTTCTGATCGACCAAAGAACTGCTGGCAACTCATCAATCCAGTGCCTTCCACTTTTGTGTAGCCTATCAGAAGTCTTCATCCTCAGGCCATGCAACACCTCAGCATTTGCCCTCTCCGCTTGGCTGTTGCTCCATGGGTGTGCCATGGAAGCGAAATAGACCTTGCTGCCGAGGTCTTCAATGTATTGCATGAAGGTGTGGCTTGTGAATTGCGTGCCGTTGTCAGTGATGACTCTGTTCGTCACACTAAAGCGGCAAACTAGCCCCTTGAAGAATTTGACGGCTGACTACACCATTACCTTCCTCACTGCTTCCACCTCCGGCCATTTTGTGAACTTGTCGATCGCAACATACAAGTACTCAAAGCCCCCGACGGCACGGGGAAAGGGGCCCAATATGTCGAGCCCCCAGACTGAAAATGGCCAGGAGAGAGGGATTGTTTGAAGGGCTTGAGCTGGCTGGTGAAGTTTCTTTGAATGGTACTGGCATGCTTCACACTTGGCTACTAATGCCGTCACATCCTGGAGGGCAGTGGGCCAGAAGAAACCTTGCCGAAAAGCCTTGCCGGAAAGGGCCCTCGACCCTATGTGAGAGCCGCATATGCCTCCATGTATCTCTGCCAACAGCTTCAATTTCACTCCGTTTGGCCTTTTTCTGTATAGAACGTTGTCAACGAACTGGTATAGGGCAGACCGACGGGCTACTTTCTCTACTTCTTCCTGCTCCTCAGGAAGCTCCCCTGTCTGGAGGAACCGGACGATATGTTGTGCCCACGCTGGAGCCTGAGGCTCGACGGCAAGGACCAAAGGCATTTCCTCTGCCGCGGGAATAGTTGCCTCCATGGCAAGGGCTTGGCGCCCCGCCGGAGTCGATTGTCCCATGGCAGGCTCGGCGTCCATGGCAATATCTTTGCCGGCGGCACCAATGAGCTCGGCGGGGAAGTACTTGCCGGGGCCTGACTTCCTCCGCTTGTTCTGTTCTGTTGATGGTTCAACGGATGGTTGAGTTAACCGAAGCACAAAAGTACATGGTTCCACAGGTAGCTTGAGGGCAGCGCGCTTCGACAGGTAGTCGGCGATGTCGTTCTCCACTCGAGGGACATGCTCTGCCTGTATATCATCAAAGCGCTGCTCCAGTTTCCTCACTTCATCTACGTAGGCTTCCATCAACGGGCTTTGATAATCCTTGGTGATCTGTCGGACGACAAGCTATGAATCTCCCCTGACGATGAGCTTTTTGACCCCGAGGTCTGCCGCCATCCTGAGACCGGCAAGCAATCCCTCATACTCAGCAGTGTTGCTTGTCGACATCTCCTTGGGAAAGTGCATCTGGATCATGTATTTGAGGTGCTCTTCGGTGGGTGCGACGAGCAGCACACCAGCATTGGCGTCTTGTAGCAAAAAAGCCCCGTCAAAGTACAGAATCCAGTTGCGACTTGTTTCCTTGCCGGGGAGAGTGGTCTCCTGGATCTCTTCGTCGGGCGTCGAGGTCCATTCGGCAACGAACTCCGCCAAGACTCTGCTCTGAATTGTCGAGGTGCTTTCGAACTTCAAACCAAAACTCGACAGCTCCAAGGCCCATTCCACAATCCTCCCCGTTGCATCTGGGTTATGCAGTATCCGTTGCAGCAGGAGGCGGGTGACGACGGTGATCTCATGTGCTTGGAAGTAATGACGCAGCTTCCTCGAGGCCATAAGGAGGCCAAAGAGCAATTTCTGCACACAGGAGTACCTTGACCTAGCCCCCTGCAAGAGGGAGCTGACGAAGTAAACCGGGTGCTGCACCATCTTCTTCTTCTGCACCACTTCACCAGGTTGCGTGGGTCCTGCTGCACCGGTGCCAGACCTTGCCGGGGACCCAGCATTACCCAGACCAGGCCCTGCCGGGGGTGTTCTGGCTTGCCATCCGTCAACTTTGTCATTGCTGCTGCCCCTTCGTTGACCTCCCTCTACGCCACCAGTGCGGCGCTAACCACTTGATTTGTTGTCGCTAGATACAGTAGCAGCAGCTCTTGTGGCCTGGGCGCAACCAGTATTGGCGTGGGGGAGAGGTACTTTTTTAAATCCTGCAGCACTGCCTCGGCCTCCAGGGTCCACTCCATTGGGCCCGCCTTTTTCAAGATTTTGAAAAAGGGAAGGGCACACTCGGCGGACTTGGAGATAAATCTGCTCATGGCGGCAACGCAGCCAGTGAGCCGACGCACATCCTTGATCCGCTTAGGTGCCTCAATCTGCTCGACGGCCTTGATCTTGTCCGAGTTTGCCTCAATCCCACGTTGCGACACAAAGAACCCGAGAAGCTTGCCAGATGGGACGCCGAAGACACACTTCTCAGGATTAAGCTTGAGGTTGATCTTGCGCAAGTTTGTAAATGTTTTTTCCAGATCCTGTACAAGTGTTGCCTTGTCCTTGGTTTTGACTACTATGTCATCCATATAAGCTTCCATATTTCTATGTAGCTGAGGCTCAAAACTAATTTGGACTGCTCTTACAAAGGTCGAGCCAGCACTCTTCAACCCGAAAGGCATCCATAAAAAGCAATACGTACCACATGGGGTGATGAATGCTGTCTTTTCTTCATCTTCTCTTGTCACCGGGCAGGCCTCTCTTGTTGGTTATCCTTACTGTGGCATCCTCCTTGGCCGCTATGCTTCTTGATGGACCCTTCAGCACCGTCTTGACCCTTCTTCTTGTCCCGCTTCTCATATTCAGCTTTCTGCTTCTCAGTGAGCAGCTCAACTTGTCGGCAGTTCTGGAGGTCGTGGCCTTTGGTGCGGTGGATCTTGCAATACTGCTTGTCGGAGCCCCCTGGCTTGACGGCTGCCGCCAAGGCCCGGCAAGCGGCACACCCAGCAACCTCCTTGCCGGGGTCGCTTGCCTTGGCCTTCTTGGCAGTGTCGGTGTCATTGGGTCCCTTGACGGCTAGCATAGTCTTGCCCTTGCGCTTTCTGTTATGGCGCCGGCCCTTCTTTGTCGGGGCGGCGGTCTCGCCGTCTGTGGAGTAGGTTTCCGCACTGGCGTCCTCACCGGGGTACTTCCTCCCCTCTTCAGCCCGAGCGCACCTATCGGCCAGGACATAAAGTTCGTCCACATCCTTGACCTTGTTCATAGCCAGCTCCTCTTGCATCTTGCAGTTGCGCACATTCTGATAGAACGCACTAATCACGGCGGCGGGATGAATGTCTGAGATGTTGTACTGCACTCGGCTGAACCTTTGGATGCACTTGCACAGGTTTTCTCCTTCCTTCTGGGGGATGATGTGCAAATCGCTCGCCTGGCCATCAGCTTGATGGCCTCCAGTGAAGGCGCCAACAAACTCATGACACAGATCCGACCAAGAAGAAATGGAATCCATCGGCAAGTGCATCAACCATGACATAACATTGGGCTTGAGCGCCAGCGGGAAGTAATTGGCAAGCACCTTGTCGTCGCGGGCTCCAGCGGCTTGCATCACAATGGTGCTGGGTGGTCCATTGTAATGCCCCGGATCCGATGCGCCAGGTGTCTGCCTGTTATTCGTCGTCATTGCCATGTCATTTGCTTGCATGTTGCATTTTATCATGTCATCATGTGCATTTCATTTTGCATACGTGTTCGTCTCATGCATCCGAGCATTTTCCCCGTTGTCCGTTTTGCAATCCGGCGCTCCTATGCCCTCCGGCGTTCCCCTTTCGTCTCCTGTTGTGAGTGGGTGTTGAACTTTCTCGGAATGGCCCGAGCCTTGCCAAGTGACCTTGGTATACCACCGGTAGACCTCCTGTCAAGTTTCGTGCCATTTGGAGTTCGTTTGGTACTCCAACGGTTAACCGGGTAACCGTAAAGCCTCTTTCTCTTTGCATCCGAACACCCCTTCCAAAGTGGCCCAAAACCCATCTAACTCCCCTCTATGCTCTCGGTCGTTCGATCACAATCGCGTGGCCGAAAACCGCTCCTCATTTGGACTCTCCTAGCTCCTTCTACCTATAAAGAGGCATCCCCCGTCCATTTTCGCAGTACAAACCCTAGCCAAACTCCTCCCCGCCGCCGGACATGTCCGCCTCCGCACCGGACGCGTCCAGCGCCACCTCACCCGGGATCTCGCCGCCCGTCGCCCCGCCGCCGAGGCACCCGCGCCGCCCCGCCGTCCGGCGCTCCACAGCCCGGAGCTCGCGCCGGCGCCGCCGCCCCTCCGCGGTCCGGCCGCGCCTCGCCGGCCCCGGCGCCCCTCCGCCACCTCCCCGATGTTCCCCTCCGGCGAGTCTCCCCTCCGACGACGTTTTCTCCCTCTCTGGCCGCTGTCCTCGCGGATCCGGCGAGATCCACGCCGCTTTGAAATCCGTGCCCGCAGGTTGACCTTCCCCCCTCTGAAAATCGTCTAAGTCCCCAGATTTCAGTAATTATCATGCCATGTTTGACCTGCCGTATCTCTGGATCCGTAGCTCCGTTTCGTGCGTGTAATATTTCAAATTGTTCGTCTCGAAGAGTACATCATTTCATTCCATTGCATCATATTCAGTTGAGATCATCTTGATGCCTGAATCATCGTCCCAAGAGTGCTTCATGATGTTTTCTGCTGTCTGTTATCAGAACGAGCTCATTTGTCATTTTTGCCATGATTGATGTGTGCATCCTATGAGGTTGATGTCTTCATGTGTTTTGATCTAGGCTATGTCTTCTTTACAGAGGTGTTTACTATGTATTTTTGTGATCAATGTGGTGACTAGCACAAGCATGCAAAGTAGGCATAGTGATGTTGCAGATTTTAGTCCCTGTTCTGCTGTTATTTTTATGCCATGTAAACTTGATGCTACAGAGAGATCCATGCATATTTTTAAATACTTCAGTAAGAATGTTTTGAGCAATAGGTTATGCTCTATCAATACATGGTCTTGGTTGCAATTATGGAGTAGTCTAGCATGTCATTTGAGTGCTCTACTTTTGCTTCAAAATGTTTCCTGGCAGATTGTTTACATGTTATTCAATTTGGCCAAGCTTGCTATAGTTGATCCGTGCATGCTATGGACTTGTTCTTGACTTGGTTTGTTACACAAACATGTCTTCTAGATGATGCTATGCTTATCTTGTCATGCAATGACTTGTGGTGAGTGAATCGAGCTTGTTAAGTAGTGTTCATGATGTTGCTGTTTTGCTAGGTTGAATCTGTTATTTCGTGATGCCATATAAACATGTTGCTACTAATCATTCTATGCATAATCTGGAGATGTTATATAAATATGTCTTGAACTACATGTCATCATCTATCCATCCATGCCCCTGGTTGCATTTATAGGTTGCTGTAGCTTGTTCATATCTTGCTCCAAAGTTGCTTCATAATGTTGCTGTCAGCCTGTTTACATTAAGTTCACTTGTTCCCATGTGTTTTGCTAGTGTTCCATACATCCTATGACCTTGATATTGCCATTATTCGATTCACAAATATGTCTTCTTAGTTTTGGGTGCCTTTCCATGCCATGTTTTGCTCTGTAGTGAGTTGCACTAGCTCATCTACATGCCTTCATAATTATGTTCCTGCCATGGTTGAATCTGTTTAATAACTTGCCATGTTTACATGGGTGCCATTATATCTTCTAATCCTTTTTGGCTTATTGTTAGTAAGAGACTCTTGTTCTATGCTTTGAGTAGAATCATTCCATGCCTTTGTTTAACATGATAAGTTCCTGTAACATGTTGTTTGATAGCTCTGAACATTGCATCGTGATGTTATTTTCTGCAAAGTCTGAAATTGTTATAACTTGCAATCTTACCATGTGTGTTTGAGCATGTTCTAGTGATTTCTGGAGATAGCTCAGTGTTCATGTTTTGTTGTGCTTTACCTGTACATCATGACCATGCCTTTTGTTATTATGTTGGGATGCTGTAGCATGTTGTTTTAGTGCTTGCAATATGCCTAGTTGCTGTTTTGGACAGCTTGTCCTTTAAACTTGTATAGTGTGCATGTGTTGAACCGTTGCTCCGTTTTGAGTGTGCTCTATATAAAACTTGCTTAGTTTTGCATGTAGTTTCATATTATCATGTTGCATCCTTGTTTTGGAGTGTTTGCTTGATGTTTGAGTGCATTTTGCATCAATGCCATGTTTAACTTGTTTTGCTCATATCTTCTAGGCCGTAGCTCCGAACTAAATGAACTTTATATGAAACTTGACTAGAATCTCGTGTAGATCATCTTGGTGCATCTTAAATTGATGTTTAACTACTTGAACATAATGTTTATTCAGATCTGGACCAATTTCGAAATATGCATATGAGGACTTACCGGAATTGTTATATGTTGTTCCCGGCCTCATTTAAACTTGCCTTGATGTGTTGCTCTTGTTTGCATCATCTCTTGCCATGAGTAGCTTCATCTAGTCTTGTCTTGCATCATTCTTGTTTGTGCATTATGCCTTGTTCTTGTGTGGTGTGTTTACTATGTTGTGTGCTTCTTTTCGATAGTTCCCGTTTCATTGCGATCGTGAGGATTCGTTCGTCTTCGCTTGGTTCGGCTTCATCCGTTCGTCTTCTTCATGGACTTGTTCTTCTTCCTAGCGGGATTTCAGGCAAGATGACCGCTACCCTGGATCTCACTACTATCATTGCTATGCTATTTGCTTCGATCTATCGCTATGCTGCGTTACCTATCTTTTGCTCATCAAGCCTCCCATATTCCCATGAACCTCTAACCTTTGACACCTTTCCTATGCAAACCGTTGTTTGGCTATGTTACCGCTTTTGCTCAGCCCTCTTATAGCGTTGCTAGTTGCAGGTTAAGTTGAAGATTTCTCCATGGTGGACAGGATTTTGGTTGGGATATCACAATATCTCTTATATTATTAATGCATCTATATACTTGGTAAAGGGTGGAAGACTCGGCCTTTTGCCTGGTGTTTTGTTCCACTCTTGCCGCCCTAGTTTCCGTCATACCAGTGTTATGTTCCTGGATTTTGCATTCCTTACGCGGTCGGGTGATTTATGGGACCCCCTTGACAGTTCGCTTTGAATAAAACTCCTCCAGCAAGGCCCAACCTTGGTTTTACGATTTGCCTCACCTAGCCCTTTTTCCCTTGGGAGTCATGCTCTCGAGGGTCATCTTTATATTATTATTCCCCCCTGGGCCAGTGCTCATTGTGAGTGTTGGTCCAACCTGTCAACCGCTGGTGGCCACCAGGGGCAACTCTGGGCTGGCCTACCGGAAGTTTGGACAATCCGGTGTGCCCTGAGAACGAGATATGTGCAACTCCTATCGGGATTTGTCGGCACATCTGGGCGGCTTTGCTGGTCTTGTTTTACCATTGTCGAAATGTCTTGTAAAACCGGGATTCCGAGTCTGATCGGGTCTTCCTGGGAGAAGGTCTATTCCTTCGTTGATCGCGAGAGCTTGTCATGGGCTAAGTTGGGACACCCCTACAGGGTATAATCTTTCTAAAGTCGTGCCTGCGGTTATAGGTAGATGGGAATTTGTTAATGTCCGGTTGTAGACAACTTGACACCAGGTCCGAATTAAAACGCATCAACCGTGTGTGTAGCCTTGATGGTCTCTTCTCGGCGGAGTCCGGGAAGTGAACACGGTTTCTGGGTTATTTTTGACGTAAGTAGGAGTTCAGGATCACTTCTTGATCATTGATAGCTTCACGACCGTTCCTTTGCTTCTCTTCTCGCTCTTATTTGCGTATGTTAGCCACCATATATGCTTAGTCACTGCTGCAGCCTCACCACTTTACCCCTTCCTTTCCTTTTAGCTTTGCTAGTCTTGATACCCATGGTAACGGGATTGCTGAGTCCTCGTGGCTCATAGATTACTACAACAACAGTTGCAGGTACAGGTTGTGCGATGATCATGACGCGAGAGAGATGCTTGCTTGCGTTGAGTTCTTCTTCTGCTTCTTCGATCCGGGGATATGTTCCAGGTCGGCAGCCTGGGCTAGCAGGGTGGATGTCGTTTGAGTTTCTGTTTGTGTTTCATCCGTAGTCGGATGATGCTCTGATGTATTGTGATGGTGTTTTCATGTGGCATTGTATGCCTTATGTATGTATCCCCATCTATTATGTAATGTTGATGTAATGATATCCACCTTGCAAAAGCGTTTCAATATGCGGGTGTATCCTTGGTGGGACCTTCGAGTTCCTTTTGGATAGGGTCGCATATTGGGCGTGATAAGTTGGTATCAGAGCCTCGACCGACCCTAGGAGCCCCCTTGATTGATCGTGTAGTTTGGCCGTTGTTGAGTCTAGAATAAACTGTTTCGTAGTTTAGTTATATCGGAGAGTAGTAATTCTTTTTACTCCTCAGCCCCTTCGTCGCTCTGGTAAGGAATCTTGACGTAGGTGTTTTGAATTACTCCTCTTCCCCTTTCAAATTTTCTTTAGGATCACGCAGTTGGTTTTCCGATCGGTGGTTCTCAGCTCTTTTCAACCGGTGCATTTCTCATCAAGTCGACTCGAGCCTCTTCATCTTTGAGTTCAATCCTCAGTTGTTTTCTTTTCCCACCCGCCCACCCCTTTTCTTCTCGAAACCGGAGTCCGTAATCAAGTATCCATCCTACTCGTGTGAAGTCTTTGCTTTCTTTCCTCAATGATTTCAACCGGTGTTTCTCTTCAAGATATTCATCGTTTCCCCTTCCAAGTTGCTTTTGTTTTCCCGCCCTCCCACCCTCCTCTTCCCGGAGTCTGAGTCGCTATCTCGACCACCTATTTCATTCGTGTGGAACCTCTTTAGTCTTGTTCGTCATTCTTCATCTCTTTTCCGGTGGACTCAATTCAAGTTTTTCGGGCTGATCATATTCTTTTCCTTGGATCAAGTATTCTCCCTGCTCGTTCGCCTCTCGCCAGTTTATCCTTCTGGAGTGTTCAAGACATCTCAGGAGATTTGTTTGTGTCCGAGTTAATTCGAGGTTGTCACCTCATCCAAATATTTCAATTATTCCGGTGCATCATCTATTTGTTCACAATCCCTTTCCAACGGTGTTTTCCTTTAGTGAGCCCTAACGCACAGGTCTTTTCCTAGGATCTTACCTGACTCTTCTAGTTCCCCCGGAGTTTTTCTCAAATATTTTCAAGCGTGACGTAAGAATGGATCCCATCAGTCAGATGCCTTTCCAAGATCGATTTCAAATCATTTCATTGTTAGCTCAACCTCTTCGCTTTTCATTCTACCGGAGTATCTCAGTAATTTTGGTGGTGTTTCTCATCGTCAGTTCAAGATCGAAGAAGAGTCTTTCCTCTAAATCTTGTCTCTTCTCCCAAAGATTCGTGGTTCCAACTTCATGTTATCCTCGCGAATTATTCCATTTGTCAGATATTCCTTTTCTCTACCATCCGAAGTATGTCAGAAGTTGATTTCTGTTTCTTTTCACCGGAGGCCATCATTTCAGCTATCGTTATCCAATTATCCCGGTGCTTCGTTCAAGTGTTCTTTAATCAACTCGTTATCTTTTCGTTCTTTTGCATCTAAATCCCCTCGAGCTTATTGGTTCTACTAATTCTTCCCGGCGATGCATTCTCTTTCATCAGTCATTTTTGAATTCTTACGGTGGTTCGTTCCAGATTCTTTTTCCTTGAGTATCATTTTAATCCTTTCGTTCTTTTCAATCCTACCGGTGGTTCATGAAGACCTTCTCAAGTTTGCGACATGTCCCTTCTCAATCCTTTTTCAAGAAGAATAAGTAAGATGTGAAATCCATTGCTTGTCATCAATTTAATTTGATGAAGGATAAACATACAATAAATCTTATTCTTATTTCATCCTAGTGATTAATCCCTTTCTTCGGAGTTTGTTTTTAATGAATAAATTCTAGCTCCAAGTGCTTTCATCTTTTCTTTTCCGGAGTTCAAATTTCCTCGGTCATTTCGTCGAAACCTCCATCTAAATCCTCGCAAGGCTCATCTTATTCTTTCATCCGTCATTCTATCTCATCATCCTTTTTGACCGGAGTTCTTCATGGTGGTTCTTCATGATTTATTTCTTTCTTCAAGAGTTCATCAAGATTCTTGAAGGTGGAGTTCAAGTATCTTTTCTTCTCGCGTCTCAAAGTGCAAATAATTCTTCATTTTCTTCTGAAGTGAATTTTTGCCTTTCTTCGTTCTTCCCAGATATTCAAATTCGTTCAACCTTCCTTCAAAGTTCTTTTCATTCCATTGTTTCAATTCTTCCGGAGGCTTTGCGTTGTTCAGCTCGTCAAGCGCCATCCCATCTGGTGAAGTTCATGTTCTATCCTTTCCATGTTTCAGTCAGAGTGCTGCTTAAATCCTTTTAGTCTTATTCGTTTCTTATCTCGTTCTAACCGGAGTTGTTTCATAGTCTATCTGACTCTGCGAGCTTCCGATTCTCATCATTCTCGTCGTTCCTCTCTTCTTCTCGAGTGCTCTCGATTCTGTGCTTCTTCTCTTGAGTTCTTGTTTCACCTTATCCCTTTTTCCCTTCTGTCTCGGTCCTAAGATCTCGGGACGAGATCTCTTGTTAGTGGAGGAGTGTTGTAATGCCCCGGATCCGATGCGCCAGGTGTCTGCCTGTTATTCGTCGTCATTGCCATGTCATTTTCTTGCGTGTTGCATTTTATCATGTCATCATGTGCATTTCATTTTGCATACGTGTTTGTCTCATGCATCCGAGCATTTTCCCCGTTGTCCGTTTTGCAATCCGGCGCTCCTATGCCCTCCGGCGTTCCCCTTTCGTCTCCTGTTATGAGTGGGTGTTGAACTTTCTCAGAATGGCCCGAGCCTTGCCAAGTGACCTTGGTATACCACCGGTAGACCGCCTGTCAAGTTTCGTGCCATTTGTAGTTCGTTTGGTACTCCAACGGTTAACCGGGTAACCGTAAAGCCTCTTTCTCTTTGCAGCCCAACACCCCGTCCAAAGTGGCCCAAAACCCATCTAACTCCCCTCTATGCTCTCGGTCGTTCGATCTCGATCGCGTGGCCGAAAACCGCTCCTCATTTGGACTCTCCTAGCTCGTTCTACCTATAAAAAGGCATCCCCCGTCCATTTTCGCAGTCCAAACCCTAGCCAAACTCCTCCCGGCCGCCGGACATGTCCGCCTCCGCGCCGGACGCGTCCACCGCCACCTCACCCGAACCAATCAGAACGCGACACCTCGCCCCAGCGGCCGCTCCCGGCCAACCGGAGCGCACCACGTCACCGCCGCCAGCGCCCACCTCGCCGCCGCCGCCCGGGGCCCAGATCCGGCCCGCCCCGGGTCGGTCCGGGCCTCGCTGGGCCCGCTCGCGTCCGCCGCCATCCCGGCCGAGCGCCGCCGCCTAGACGGCCGAAGCCCCCCGCGCGCCG
>NC_041389.1:321569255-321720576 GCF_002162155.2 Triticum dicoccoides
TCTGGCCGCGCCTCGCCGGCCCCGGCGCCCCTTCGCCACCTCCCCGAGTCTCCCCTCCGGCGATGTTTTCTCCATCTCCGGCCGCCGTCCTCGCGGATCCGGCGAGATCCGCGCCGCTTTGAAATCCGTGCCCGCAGGTTGACCTCCCCCCCTCTGAAAATCGTCCAAGTCCCCAGATTTCAGTAATTATCATGCCATGTTTGACCTGCCGTATCTCTGCATCCGTAGCTCCGTTTCGTGCATGTAATATGTCAAATTGTTCGCCTCGAAGAGTACATCATTTCGTTCCATTGCATCATATTCATTTTAGATCATCTTGATGCCTGAATCATCGTCCCAAGAGTGCTTCATGATGTTTTCTGCTGTCTGTTATCAGAACGAGCTCATTTGTCATTTTTGCCATGATTGATGTGTGCATCCTATGAGGTTGATGTCTTCATGTGTTTTGATCTAGGCTATGTCTTCTTTACAGAGGTGCTTACCATGTATTTTTGTGATCAATGTGGTGACTATCACAAGTATGCAAACTAGGCATCGTGATGTTGCTGATTTTAGTCCCTGTTCTGCTGTTATTTTCATGCCATGTAAACTTGATGCTACAGAGAGATCCATGCATATTTTTAGATACTTCAGTAAGGATGTTTTGAAAAATAGGTTATGCTATATCCATCCATGGTCTTGGTTGCAATTATGGAGTAGTCTAGCATGTCATTTGAGTGCTCTACTTTTGCTTCAAAATGTTTCCTGGTAGATTGTTTACATGTTATTCAATATGGCCAAGATTGCTATAGTTGATCCGTGCATGCTATGGACTTGTTCTTGACTTGGTTTGTTACAAAAACATGTCTTCTTGATGTTGCTATGCTTATCTTGTCATGCAATGACTTGTGGTGAGTGAATTGAGCTTGTTAAGTAGTGTTCATGATGTTGTTGTTTTGCTAGGTTGAATCTGTTATTTCGTGATGCCATATAAACATGTTGCTACTAATCATTCTATGCATAATCTGGAGATGTTCTATAAATATGTCTTGAACTACATGTCATCCTCTATCCATCCATGCCCCTGGTTGAATTTATAGGTTGCTGTAGCTTGTTCATCTCTTGCTCCAAAGTTGCTTCATAATGTTGCTGTCAGCCTGTTTACATTAAGTTCACTTGTTCCCATGTGTTTTGCTAGTGTTCCATGCATCCTATGACCTTGCTATTGACATGCTTAGCTTCACAAATATGTCTTCTTACTATTGGGTGCCTTGCCATGCCATGTTTTGCTCTGTAGTGAGTTGCACAAGCTCATCTATATGCCTTCTGATCCTTTTTTACATGGGTGCCATTATATCTTCTGATCCTTTTTGGCTTATGGTCAGTAAGAGACTCTTGTTCTATGCTTTGAGTAGAATCATGCCATGCCTTTGTTTGCCATGATAAGTTCCTGTAACATGTTGTTTGATAGCTCTGAACATTGCATCGTGATGTTATTTTCTGCAAAGTCTGAAATTGTTATAACTTGCAATCTTACCATGTGTGTTTGAGCATGTTATAGTGATTTCTGGAGATAGCTCGGTGTTCATGTTTTGTTGTGCTTTACCTGTACATCATGCCCATGCCTTTTGTTATTATGTTGGGGTGCTGTAGCATGTTGTTTTGGTGCTTGCAATATGCCTAGTTGCTGTTTTGGACAGCTTGTCCTTTAAACTTGTATAGTGTGCATGTGTTGAACCGTTGCTCCGTTTTGAGTGTGCTCTATATGAAACTTGCTTAGTTTTGCATTTAGTTTCATATTATCATGTTGCATCCTTGTTTTGGAGTGTTTTCTTGATGTTTGAGTGCATTTTGCATCAATGCCATGTTTAACTTGTTTTGCTCATATCTTCTAGGTCGTAGCTCCGAACTAAATGAACTTTATATGAAACTTGACTAGAATCTCGTGTAGATCATCTTGGTGCATCTTAACTTGATGTTTAACTACTTGAACATAATGTTTATTCAGATCTGGACCAATTTCGAAATATGCATATGAGGACTTACCGGAATTGTTATATGTTGTTCCCGGCCTCATTTAAACTTGCCTTGATGTGTTGCTCTTGTTTGCATCATCTCTTGCCATGAGTAGCTTCATGTAGTCTTGTCTTGTAACATTCTTGTTTGTGCATTATGCCTTGTTCTTGTGTGGTGTGTTTACTATGTTGTGTGCTTCTTTTTGATAGTTCCTGTTTCGTTGCGATCGTGAGGATTCGTTCGTCGTCGCTTGGTTCGGCTTCATCCGTTCGTCTTCTTCATGGACTCGTTCTTCTTCCTAGCGGGATTTCAGGCAATATGACCGCTACCCTAGATCTCACTACTATCATTGCTATGCTAGTTGCTTCGTTCTATCGCTATGCTGCGTTACCTATCTTTTGCTCATCAGGCCTCCCATATTGCCATGAACCTCTAACCTTTGACACCTTTCCTATGCAAACCGTTGTTTGGCTATGTTACCACTTTTGCTCAGCCCCTCTTATAGCGTTGCTAGTTGCAGGTGAAGTTGAAGATTTCTCCATGGTGGACAGGATTTTGTTTGGGATATCACAATATCTCTTATATTATTAATGCATCTATATACTTGGTAAAGGGTGGAAGACTCGGCCTTTTGCCTGGTGTTTTGTTCCACTCTTGCCGCCCTAGTTTCCGTCATACTGGTGTTATGTTCCCGGATTTTGCGTTCCTTACGCGGTCGGGTGATTTATGGGACCCCCTTGACAGTTCGCTTTGAATAAAACTCCTCCAGCAAGGCCCAACCTTGGTTTTACCATTTGCCTCACCTAGCCCTTTTTCCCTTGGGAGTCGCGCTCTCGAGGGTCATCTTTATATTATTATTCCCCCCCGGGCCAGTGCTCGTTGTGAGTGTTGGTCCAACCTGTCAACCGCCGGTGCCACCTGGGGCAACTCTGGGCTGGCCTACTGGAAGTTTGGACAATCCGGTGTGCCCTGAGAACGAGATATGTGCAGCTCCTATCGGGATTTGTCGGCACATCCGGGCGGCTTTGCTGATCTTGTTTTACCATTGTCGAAATGTCTTGTAAAACCGGGATTCCGAGTCTGATCAGGTCTTCCTGGGAGAAGGTCTGTTCCTTCGTTGATCGCGAGAGCTTGTCATGGGCTAAGTTGGGACACCCCTGCAGGGTATAATCTTTCTAAAGCCGTGCCTGCGGTTATAGGCAGATGGGAATTTGTTAATGTCCGGTTGTAGACAACTTGACACCAGATCCGAATTAAAACGCATCAACCATGTGTGTAGCCGTGATGGTCTCTTCTCGGCGGAGTCCGGGAAGTGAACACGGTTTCTGGGTTATTTTTGACGTAAGTAGGAGTTCAGGATCACTTCTTGATCATTGATAGCTTCACGACCGTTCCTTTGCTTCTCTTCTCGCTCTTATTTGTGTATGTTAGCCACCATATATGCTTAGTCACTGCTGCAGCCTCACCACTTTACCCCTTCCTTTCCTTTTAGCTTTGCTAGTCTTGATACCCATGGTAACGGGATTGCTGAGTCCTCGTGGCTCACAGATTACTACAACAACAGTTGCAGGTACAGGTTGTGCGATGATCATGACGCGAGAGCGATGCTTGCTTGCGTTGAGTTCTTCTTCTGCTTCTTCGATTAGGGGATAGGTTCCAGGTCGGCAGCCTGGGCTAGCAGGGTGGATGTCGTTTGAGTTTCTGTTTGTGTTTCATCCATAGTCGGATGATGCTCTGATGTATTGTGATGGTGTTTTCATGTGGCATTGTATGCCTTATGTATGTATCCCCATCTATTATGTAATGTTGATGTAATGATATCCACCTTGCCAAAGCGTTTCAATATGCGGGTCTATCCTTGGTGGGACCTTCGAGTTCCTTTTGGATAGGGTCGCATATTGGGCGTGATATCCATAGTGGGCCCTGCCCACCTATCTGACTGGCGGCGCGCATCATGCCGGCGCTCGATCATGGTTCGGGCGTCTTCAAGGTCTCGCTCCCGAAGAACTTGATGCTGATCACGGTGGGTCCATGGATCGGACGATGCTATGGAAATATTATCACAAGCGTCATCATGACAGATCGACACCTGCAGTGGCTGGCGTGGGGGAGGAGAGTGCACCGTGGTTTCATCACCCTGGCCCTTCCACCGCTGGCATGGGGTGGCTCGACCGAGCGACGGCCTACGGGCACTGTTGGTCGCGGCTCATCTTTGTTAGCGATGCCGATGAGGCTCCGGACAGTGGCTTTCCACTCGTTGTGGCTCTCTGCAGTGGGAGGAAAGTCGAGGAGTAGCTGCGTGCGCGCCAGAGCTTCTGCTGGTGTGGGCGGCGGCGAAAGCTGCATGGACCGTGATGCGCTTCGACTCCTAACTATGTTAGAAGGAGCTCTATCACGAACCTGCGGTTGTCCACCATTTTCACCAACACCTCAGCGTGCATGATGGCCTACCTCGTCCCGTGGAGGATGCGCGGGACTCTTCCCAGGGCGGCGGCCAGGGTCACCAGCATGGTGACGCTGCTCATCATGCACAACTTGGGAAGAGCGCGCCGTGGGCGTCGGCGTTGGTGTCTTGGAGGCCGCCGCGCTACTGCTAACCGGCACGGCAATGCCCCTGGAGGGCCCCGTGCGCCTGTGGGGGGCCCAACTCCATCTCTGGAATTCGCGGCGTGCGGCCCGTCGTCTGGCGCACGAACGGCGCCGCTCGCCGGGTTCGGACTGCCTAGGCGATGTGGGTGTTCGCGGGCCACTCCTCGGGTCCTTTCTGCGACCGGCTTGCTACTGGCCCGGACCGGTACGGGCAGTCCGGCTCCAGATGAACCGATCGCCGTGGTTGTCTTCCTCTTGGGGGCCATGGCGACGAAGAGCTTATGGACTAGCTACCAAACCGGATTCGCACGACTACGCCCCCCTACCTGGCGTGCAAAAGATGTCGGTGGAAACGACACCTATGGGATCACAAGAATCCCTACTGTGGTCGGCGGGCGTGGGGATGCACGAAGAGCGGGTATAAGAGCTAGCACGAAGGTCGTTTACCCAGGTTCGGGCCGCGGGGATCGTGTAATACCCTAGTCCTGCTTTGGTGTATATATCAGTTCTTGAACTAGCTATCGAGCGTGATTTGCCCAAAAAGCTGAATCCCTCTCCAGTACACCTTGGGCCTCCTTTTATATTCGAAGGAGGTGCTACAGTGGCACACATGAGGTGGAAAGGGGGTACAATGCACAAGCTTATCGCTTGCTATTAAACGCATTAAATGCGCCCCTGAGGTGTCCCTCTTGCTTTATCGCCGCCTCGCCCTGCTTTGACACGCGCCCGGGCGACGAGGTGGTCAGTGCCATGTAGACTGGCAGGCTGCTGAGGTGGCGTGGTGGCGGCGTCTTCACGAAGATCTGCATGCCACCACGCAGGTGCCTGCTGAGTTGGCCTCGGGATCGCGCTTCGCCACGCAGGTGCCCGCCTGCTGGCTGGCTGGGCTGGAAGCTGCATGGGAACGGTGGTGGGGTCTTGGCGCGTGCGGGCCTGGCCGCGGCCTAGGTGATGTCCTCGGCAAGGGTCTTGCCGTGGGCCCCGGCAAGGGTCTTGCCACGGCACCGCGGTCGTCCCCGGCAAGGATGTTGCTGGAGGTCTCATCTTTTGGTCCTCCTCTGATATTCATGTGTGTTAATGATCTTCACAAAGATCTGCATGCCATCATGGAGGCGCCTCCCGAGCCTTGGTTCCAATATGGTTGTTGGTATTGGAATCCATGGGCTCGAGGGTGGTGCGCCCTGTCGGGGTTGGGCAAGCTGCCCCGGCAAGGTCATTGTCGGGGCCGTGGAGGCCACCCCGGCAAGGGTCTTGCCGGGGGAACCCACCTCGCCCTCTTGCTCTTCGTGTCTCTGTCTTGGCGCTGCTTTGACCATCTTGTGGCCTCGGCCTCCTTCCCTTGCCTTGCCAAGTGTGGCCTTGGGCGTGGCTCTGACTGCCCGTGCACGAGTAGAGGGGTGGAAGGTAGAACCCCTACTTTCGTACACCAACACGCGCAGTGGCGGAGCCATGCAAAATAAATGAGCTAGGGGGCCAAGCTTTGCTAATCCTTTATGAGGAGGGCCAATTCATCAACATAAAGCATTTTACCAGCAATTGTCTAATGATCACATTCATATTAGCCTCGATATATAGTGATGTTAGGGGGGAAGGGCCCTTGTTGCCCCCTATCTTCACCACTGTGCGCGCGTCTTAGAGATGAAGCGGAAGGCATGGATGAGGAGAGGCGGACGTTGGATATATAATTAATGTGGGTGTATTAGCTATGTAATCCTATATAGAGAGGTATAGATTGATTGATGTGGACGTGGGAAAGAGGGTGAGACCTCACTAGATATATAGATTGATCGGTTTGTGTGGAAAACTGTGAAAGACCTAGCTACACACACACACACATAGAGGAACATCGATCGTTGCGCATGCACGTGAAAGATAAAGAATGCCCGATATGATGGAGAGGTGGAGGTGTCTGTGTGCCTGCATGGGAGACCGACCTGAAGAAAAAGATTGCATGTGTGCGATGGATAATGCCGACTGGTAGTGTGTGTGCATGCATGCACGAGAAAAAGTTTGTGGTACAATTATAAAGAGAAGACGACTATGTGGGTGTAAAATACTAGGTGAGGTCATAATCAATGTAAAGTTGAATTCAAATATTTGAATAACAGATCATGATGTTTGAAATCCATGCATGCATGAATATAATGGAGATCTGTGCGGTGTGGTTTGGAAACGAGCATGTTGTAATGTATAAACATTGAACAAGGTCAGACTGATTTGAATTTGGCCACATTGCATCCATGCATGGACACACTATTCTAATTGGAGATGATGGGTAGCTTTTGCATCACATATCTATATCTATACCCCTATATATATATATTATATTTTATATCTTTTATATAGTGTGCGCATAACTTTAACTTTGAAAGATGGTCGTTGGATGAGGCCAATCCGATGGTGCAGAGATGGAAAATTTGAGCACTACTGGCTGTTGGATATCATCTAGATTCCACCAGATTTTGCCACATGTACAATCTAGAAGACTCCATGGTTGAACTTAAGCATAATGCACAAACCTCAAAACACAATCACTTCTTCTTTGTTCTAGAATCTTCCGTATCAGAATTTCCTAAATGTTTTTCTACATGATTTGCCATATTTTGTTTTTACTTTATGCCTTACAATGTACAATTCCATGAATCTTAAAATAGATTAGCTTTCTTATAAAAACTAGATGATTTTGAATGAAATGAACTATTAGAATTAAACGAACATCTACATCATGCATATATGACTCAAAGCTTACATGCTATAATGTGGTATTTATTCATAATTTGGTTGCCAAATCTCATGTGTGCAATGCACGTGTACCTTACTAGTCTAAATGGTGTTTGTCTGTGTTGTGCGTGTTAAACACATTGTACGTAGTATATCATACATGGTTTAGATTCCGAACATCTAGCTAGAGCATACATGTACTATGACTTGAATTCAACATAAAATGGATACATATATTTGAATTTGAGATCGTATGTACATGTAGTTCGTATTTATATAGGAATTTACTTCTCTTATATTCATCTCATGTGTTGTGAAGATAATATTTAGATGGTTGTATAACTAACACGAGTGCAATCCCATTCAAATAGGGAAAATGTACTCCAATTTAGTCCATATGATAGACAACACACATTGTTTTTTATTATTGAGGGAAGTGCAAATTGTTTTGGTAATGTACACGTTATGTTTGTTGTCCCTATTTTTTTATTTTTTTTGTTGTATTTGAATGCATTTCTAGTAATATAGTAAAACGTGACATGGCTCTCTCTAGTGATGAGGTGCGAATTGTATTTTTTGGTACACGTTAAGCTTGTTCTCCCGAAATTTCAAGCCACGCCTTGGTATGCCGAAATTTCAAGCTAGTGTCTCTGTCTATCGTGCTGCGAAACTACCGCCTCTTCAACCCGCTCCTTGTTACCCCGAAATACTTAAGATATATCCTTGTCTTGTTGTGCTCCGACAACTCCCTCCATCTCAACCCACCCCTTGCTATTCCAAAATTACAACGCGCGCGAAAACTCCCACCTCCTGTGAAATCCCAACACGCGAAATGCCCATGATACCCCTGAACCAAAAGAACCGCCTCAAATTGGTGGGGGTACTTTCGTAACTTACCCCAAATTTTGGACAAGCACGTCCCTAATCCATGGTTCCCCACTCCCATCCCATCCGCCCACCCATTCATACACCGAAGCCGCGAAAAACCGCGAAGCCCCACACCCTCCTCCGTCCGCCACCCAACCAGAGCCTCTTCCCCAACGACGTCATCCACAGCAACACCTCGACGTCCCTCATCCACAATAACGGATGAGGATCCGTCATCGATCTCGTCGTCCCACCGGTTCAGCCACCCCGTCCTTCACCTCCAAGGAGCTGCCCCGACGTTCCCCTCATCTTTCATGCCACCTCCATTCGCACATCGCCGTCTTCACCTGCACCACCGGAAGAGCAGCATCATCTCCGTTTCCTCGGATGAAGTTGCAGCCTAATCGGCTCCACCAAAGAGGTAGTACACTAATTGCCGCATTTTCTTCTTGATTCGATCTCACGGCGATACCGGCGCTCGGTCCCGAGCCGATACGGGGCGGCTCCATCCACAGTGGCGTTGCCGGCCACTTCCTCCATGGCGTCGCTCCCTCGGCGGTGACGTCCACATCAGTAGGAGCTGCTGCTACTTTAGCTCTCGCTCGCGCTGCTGCTCTTCTCTTGCTCTCGGTCCCCTTCCTAGTCTGCTCATGCTATTGCTCTTGCTCTTGCTCGCGCTGCTGCTCTCGCTCTTGCTCTTGCTTGTGATGCTGCTCCGATTTAGCTACACTTCAGTCGACTAAATGGACTTTTGGGTCAGTCGATTTTCAAGGGTAGGGGGCTCGCCGGAGTTAAGGAAGAACCAGCAGCAGCGGGGAGGGGGCTCGCCGGAGAGGTATCCCACTATCTATCTTAGGGTTCAGGGTGGGGGCGGTGGTCGTCGGCGGTGGTGGGCGGTGGCGTGGAGATCGCCAGAGAAAAAGCTCGGCACGGGGGGGCCTAGAGGGATGGCCGGGGCGGCGGCAGACTGGCGGTGGGGAGTGTTTTCGAGGCAGGCGGGGCGGCGCACCGCCGGCCGTGGGCAGCGGCTGTTCGGCCGGTGGTGGCTGGTGGCTCAGGGGCTGGAGGTTAAAAATGAACTGCAGGCCCTTGATTTTGTATCCAACGGCTACAAAATCGACTGACCAGAGATGAAAAAGTCAGTCGACTGACGTGTAGCCTCACCTCTAGCGCGTTCAGTTTTGATAGCAAAATTCAGTTTCGACAGCAAAATTCAGTTTCAGCAGTTAAATTCAGCTTCAACAGTTAAATTCAGTTTTGACAGTTAAGTTCAGAGATGAGCGGCTAATGTATTTTACATCTAGCACTTTGTGGTTATGTATTTTACGTCATCTATTGGAGATGCTATTAGAATTCCACTTAGGTTAACGTCGTCTCTCTTGTCCTGCTTCAGCCTCGGCGTCGTACAATTCACCGGAGCTGCTCCAACGACAAAACCCTCCATCACAGGGGAGCAGTACATCAGGCTCTATCTCCAGATGCCTAAGATCTTCTTCCCCTTCTTCTACAGTCAAGTCAGCCGGAGCATCCTCACCGACCAACCCAATCAAGCTGAGATCGACATGGCTTTGCCAAAGAGGTTGTACACTTGCTGCATCTCTTTTTTAATCTACATGCTATATATATTGTCCACTGAGCACACGCAGTAACGTGAAATACGATTATTTTATCCTACTATATGACAAGTTGTGAGGTACCAGGCAACTTAGCTATCCGTGATGGACTCTCTTGAACGCCATCATTATTTATCTCTGCGAGTTTGAGCTGTGCATTTGTCGATGGGCCTGGGAGTTGAGCTAGTAGGGCAGTGGCCTGGGTCCAAAGTAATAGAAGTAGCACAAAAACATTTCTTTAGTGTAGGCTTTTCCTTGCTCAAGCCTGCCTACTAGAATCGCTAGTGCTTGAAAGGTAAAGTGAAGGAAAAACATAGGAATTGGAAAGTTCCCTATGGTACTACTATTCATTAATTTGGTTCAAAGGAATGGAGCAAAGGAAAACTGTAGGATTTGTTCCTTTAGTGTCTCCTTGAAAGGAAAATCGTAGGAATTTTAATTTCCACTTGTCCTCCTTTTCAAATTCCAATTTATGAAGCACAAGACTAAGAGATAGTATCATAATAGCATTATAACCGTACATTTTCTGGTGGTTTGACTTAATCTCACCATGCTTCTTTGCATCCTGTGATTTCCCCATTCTTGTGAATCAAACACCCAGATTGGCAGAAATCCTATGTTTTTAAATTCTCTGTTTTGCACATGCATTCCTATCCTATTCATGTCTATTTCCTATCCATGCATTGTTAGAATCCTCAAATTCAAACAAGCCCTTACACAATTACTTCTGTTATAGATATGTGTCAAAGAAAACCTTGTGTGGTTTGTCCTGCTCCTGCGGTGCTGTGTTCCACCCCATCTCAGCTGCTCCAACGATGGAAGGATTCACCACAGCAGGGATCCGCTCTCCAGACTGTCTTTTGCCGCCACAGATCTTCTTCCCCGCCGCCGGCAACCACGACAACTGCATTACCATCATCAACTGAGGAAATGACCTTGAGGACTTCACGGGTCTGCAAGAGAGGTCGCACTCTTCCGTGTCTGCTTACGTTATGCATCACTTAATATGATGACATGCTAATTTATCATCGTGTTCACCTATTAGACTCTGAGTCAGGTCAAAACTAATGCTGAAACTTGAGTTTTTAAATGGTTGTGGGGTACATATTGGGTCAGCAATCAGTACTATCTGGTTAATCTCGGGTGTCTACTATGAGTTTCATGTTGGGTGCAAACAAACATTAAAGGAGCTATTATTTGTATTTTTTAACTAAAGCTATTATCTATCTTCTATCATTCGTTTTGGGTCTATCCATAGTTTGCTACCATCACTCTGGATTTGTGCACGCACTCCTTACATAATCTCACTATGTTTTATTCCTATGCATGTCAGTTATTGTACACAATGGGACTGAACATGTAGAGCAAAAGAGACGAGCCTTGCGTGGCAATAAAATTTCATGCAGATGTCGCTCCATGGTGGGCGCAAAGGCAGCCCCCCTCCACCCATTTTGGATCATAATCAAGAGGAAGATAACTGTTTTGAGGGGGATTCAGAAGGAGAAGACCACTCCTATTTACCCCCTGAGGTCTTCGCTCTAACTTGGCATGCTGATGTTGGTAATATCATGCATATGGTGCCTTGCATTCCTTACTGTATACATCAAAGATGTCATCTGCTTAGTTTAGACATCCTTTATGTCAATGCCATCTGTTTAGTTTCTTTATCATGCAATGCCATCTTGTTTAGCCAGGCATCATATATGTGAATTTTTCAATGCCACCCTGGTTAGCACGTCATCTTATATGTGAATTATATCATGCCATCATTTTTTATTATGTGTTAAATTTGTCAACAATTTCAGTACATTCAATTACTCTTCCTGTGCATCAGCCATTTGGCATGGACATGGGAAAATCTGGAGTGGAAACAAGGTCTTCAGAGCAGACAATGCTATCTGACGAAGCGCATGTCTTGCTGGTTACGGATAGCTCCTTAGAGGAGGATTCAGAGACAGATGACCAGTCCTATTCCCCCCCCCCCCCGAGGTGCATGCTCTAACTTGGCAGGGTTATATTGCTCATATCGTGCGTATGGTATCTTGCATTGCTATGACATTTGCTTAGTTTAGACATGCTTTGTGTGAATGCCACCTATTTAGTGTCTAATTACCATATATGTGTATTATGCAATGCCATCTTGTTGCAAGACATTATATATGTGAATTGTGCAATGCTATCTTGTTGCAAGCACTACATAAAAAAAGACACATCCGTGACATTTTGGGCCGAACGAATTTTTTTTCTGTCATACATATGACACTTCTACGACGATAATTGTGACAAACCCGGTATCATCATAGATATGGTGGGCTCCTACTTCTATGACAAAAAATCATGAGAGAAAATGGGCTTTTCGTCCTGGGCGGGCCGGAGACGCAGCTGCATGAAATTCTTTGGGCCGTCCATGATGGAAAAAATCATGGTACAAGCGAGGGGGAGGAAAATTTCGGGGAGTTCCCGGTTACGGTGGGAGGTCGGGGGCCGAGCGATGCGCTTTCTCTTGTACACGTACGTGCGTGTGTGCGAGGCGTTGGCTCTAACTGAACCCGAGCGAGTGTTGGGCTCTAACTGAACCCGAGCGGTTGCACTGCAGGCTACGTGTTACTGAACCCGAGCGATCGATCGATGGCTGTTAACTGAACCCGATCGAGCGATTCCTTCGCTACTGCTGCTAACTGAAGCCGATTGATTGGATGAACAGTGAACGTTGCCGGGGGTGGTTGGATGAACAGTGAGCGGTGGCATTGCATCTGGATGAACAAGACCCCGTGGCGTGGAGGGCTGGATGAACAGTAGATCGTGAAGGGGTGCCCGTGGAGGGGTGGTTGAACAGGACCCCGTGGTGTGGAGGGCTGGATGAATAGTAGACGATGGAGGGGTGCCCGTGGAGGGGTGGTTGAATAGGACCCCATGGTGTGGAGGGCTGGATGAACAGTAGACGGTGGATGGGTGGTTGAACAGTAGCCGGTGGAGTAGCGCACGTTGGAGGCTGGATGAACAGGAGCCCGTGGAGGCTGGAGGAGGTCGACGGTAGCCCGTGGATGCTATGGAGGTCGACGGTGGAGATGAACAGTATCTCGTGGAGTCCCGTTTTGCGTTACGCCACACCCCTCCCGATGAACAGGACCCCCATTTCGATCGTAGGAGGTCCGTTTCGTCCGTTTTGCGGTACGCCACATCCCTCCCGATCAACAGGACCCCCGTTTTGACCGTAGGAGGTCCGTTTTGCGGTACGCCACACCCCTCCCGATCAACAGGACCCCGTTTCAACCGTAGGAGGCCCGTTTCCTCCGTTTTGCTATACACCACACCCCTCCCGATCAACAGGAATCTTTCCGAATGTAGGAGGACCGTTTCCTCCGTTCTGGGGTACGCCAGGCCTTGTTTCCATCGCTTGTTCCGTCCAAGCCCTCCCGATGAACACGACCATGCATTCCATTCCGACCCAGCCGGTTGGCTCCCATGCGTTCAGTTGCCTCCCGATGAACACGACGCATTCCGTTGCCTCCCCATGAACACAACGCATTCTGTTGCCTCCCCATGAACACGATGACAACTCTATTTCTCAGTTCCCACCCAGCCATGTACACGAGCCCTGGCCGTACGTATGCGCGAGTAGGCGTTTGAGACCCCGCCCGTATGTACACATACGTGGTCGTATTTTCTTTCTAGCAATCTGGCCGCTATACGTACGTGTACATGTTACGTGCACGCCTCTACTACGACACGTGTGCGCCTCTACATCCAGCAGTATATATGTACGTACACGTTCACGACCAGAATGATAACGCTACGTACGCTTCGACCAGGTGGGTCCCGACTGTCAGGCACTTCCTTGCCTGCGAAGATGTAGCTGGTGGGTCCCAGCAGTCAGGGGGGGCGAATCGTTTTTTTTGCCCGGACGCACTTCCTTGCGTGCGAAGATGTAGTTGGTGGGTCCCAGCAGTCGGGGGGAAATGTTTTTTTCGCAAAATACGGTGGCCTGTCCGGTGGGTCCTGTGTCAGGTGGAGGAATAATTATTTTGCGCGTAATAAGGAGGCACTTCCTTGCTGCGGCCGTGGACCCAGCTGTCAGCCTCTCCACGTACAGTCCACGTCCGGTGGAAGCCGTTCCTTCAACACATTGACCACACCGCGCAAAGAGCACCAGGGCGGTGGACGACGACGAGGCCTAGGAAGGGGACGACGCGGAGCCGGGGAAGACGCGGCAGTGGATGCCCACGCGTAGAGGAGTACGAGGGTTCACTGGTTCGCTGCGGTGTGAGGATGCCGTTGCCGCAGAATAACAGGGGGTGTGGGTGAGTAGAGGGATGGCCTGACTAGCGGTGGGAGTACTAGGGGCGGTGAGGCCTCCGCCGCATCGCAGCCGGCCACGGGAGGCAGGAGCACGAGGCACGATCGGCGCTGGTTTGGGCGGCTGGAGCAAGAAGACTAGAGGTTGAAGAAGCACTACGGCCGTTGGATGGACATCGTACGGTCACTGGAGCTAGAATCATTCATATTGACTAAGTTGACAAAGCCCTCCGTCCCCGTGAACTTAGTAGGCCCACAAGTCATCCTGCCACTATACTGGGTCCGAGCTAACAGGGGGAGTATTCATTTTTTCTATGCGTAATAAGGAGGCACTTCCTTGCATGCGAAGATATAGCTGGTGGGTCCGAGCTGTCAGCGGCGGTAACGTTTTTTTCATGAAATACAGAGGCCCTTTTGGTGGGTCCCTGATGTCAGGTGGAGGAATCATTATTTTGCGCGTAATAAGGAGGCATTTCCTTATGTGCGGCTGTGGACCCAGCTGTCAGCCTCTCCACATACAGTCCACTTCAGATGCATGTCGGTTGTTTACCACGTAAACTAGGCCGCGCCGAGAGCACCAGGGCGGTGGACGACGGCGAGGCCTAGGAAGGGAACGACACGGAGGCAGGGAAGACTTGGTAGTTGTTTCCCATGCGGAGGGGAGTACGACTGTACGAGGGTTTACTGGTTCGTCTGCCCTCGCCGGAGAATAACAGTAGGTGTGGGTGATTAGAGGGATGGCTAGGCCAGCGATGGGAGTACGGTGGGGCGATGAGGCCTGTGCGGCAGCACAGCCGGCCACGAGGAGGAGGGAGCAGGCAGTCCCGCCGGCACTTGTTTGAGCGGCTGGAGCAGGAAGAGCAGAGATTGAAGAAGCACGACGGCCGTTGGATGGACATCGTACGGTCACTGGAGCTAGAATCGTTCATATTGACTAAGTTGACAAATCCCTCCGTCCCCGTCAACTTAGTAGGCCCACAAGTCAGCCTCCCACCATGGTGGGTCCTAGCTAGCAGGGGGAGTATTCATTTTTTCTGTGCGTAATAAGGAGGCACTTCCAGTGGGCCCGAGCTGACAGCGGGGGGAACGTTTTTTCATGAAATACGGTGGTCCGTCCGGTGGGTCCCAGCAGTCAGGGGCAAATGTTTTTTTCACGAAATACAGTGGCCCTTCCGGTGGGTCCTAGCATTCAGGGGGGAAACGTTTTTTCTGCGAAATACTAGTGGCCTGTCCGGTGGGTCCCTGCTGTCAGGTGGAGGAATAATTATTTTGTGCGTAATAAGGAGGCACTTCCTTGCGGCTGCCGTGGACCCAGCTGTCAGCCTCTCCACGTACAGTACTCTTCCGATGGAAGTCGGTCGTTGACCACATTGACCACGCCGCGTCGAGAGCACCATGGCGGTGTGCTGCAGCGAGGCCTAGGAAGGGGACGACGCGGAGCCAGGGAACACGCGGCAGCGGATGCCCACGCGGAGAGTAGTACGAGGGTTCACTGGTTTGGCTGCAGTGTGAGGCTGTCGTCACCGCAGAATAACAGGGGGAGTGAGTGAGTGGAGGGATGGCCTGCCAGCGATGGGAGTAGTATGGGGATGGTGAGGCCTCCGTGACAGCACAACCGTCCACGGGAGGCAGGAGCATGCGGCACGACCGACGCTGCTTTGGGCGGTTGGGGCAAGAAGACCAGAGGTTGAAGAAGCACTATGGCCGTTGGATGGACATCGTTGACCATGCCGTGCCGAGAGCACCAGGGCGGTGGATGACAGTGAGGCCTACGAAGGGAACGACATGGAGCCGGGGAAGACACGGAAGTGGCTGCCCACGCGGTGGAGAGTACGAGGGTTGACTGGTTCGGTTGCCGTCGCCGGAAAATAACAGGACGTGTGGGTGAGTAGAGGGATAGACAGGCCAGGGATGCGAGTATGATGGGGCCGTGAGGCCTGCCCGGTGGCACTGCCGGCCATAGGAGGCGGGAGCAGGTGGTTCCGACGGTGCTGGTTTGGGCGGCTGGGGCAGGAAGATCAGAGACTGAAGAAGCACGATTGCCGTTAGATTGACATCTAACGGTCTGACGCTGGTAGAGTCGATTGTTGACTAAGTTTCTTTTTTGAGAAACCTTGTGTATGCATGAACTTAGTAGGCCCACAAGTCAGCCTCCAAATCTGTGGCAGACAACATAAAGCCCATTTGCTATTTTTTATAATTTGCAGCCCATTTGCTAATTCTTAAGTAATTTATTACAGCCCATTTTCTGCCCAGGACCACGGTCAAAAAGTTCAACCTTATTTTGCATATTTCGGTGGAGCCCGAACTGTTGTAATCCCGAAATGATAAACATTTTTTTAAGAACTTATTGATTTGCCAAAAAAATAGTTTTGTTTTTGTAAGCAAATAAGACGTGGGACAATCGAGTTGGTTTAAGGGAAAACCAGTGGTAAAAAATCAACGCTGGGTGGGAAAAAACAACAAAAATAAGGATGTAAATATGAAAAGGGAATTTTATGTGTTTTCAATATAATGATACGTGTATATGAACTACTAAAACTATAGGTAGAGATTAGAAAACGGATGTAGGACATGCATTTCAAGAGGAAAATAGAACTGGTCTGTGTGTTTCATTCAGTAAAAAAAACTACATGCGGATGTTGTAAGACAAAATATAACTAAAGCTGGCGGGCCAGAGGCCAGTAGATACCTGCTGGATCTTTGTGCCCCGTTGTCGTCATGGGCTGGGCCTGTTAAAAACAAAACCAACCCTGGGCAGTCTATAGCCCCGTTGAAACTTGCTCGACCTGAAAAAACAATATACGTGCTCAATAAACAAGAAAATTCTGCAAGTACAGACTTATAAGTTGGATGCAGCATGGATATTGTTTTTTTATCGTGATAATAAGTGCATGCACTTGTTTTGAAAAAATTGGAGAACTGGGAATTCGAACGGTGGGTGCTTATGCTACCCATCAAATAAAAATCAGGTGCCTGAAAATTCGTTTTGAAACAAATGATTCAGCTTTATATCCACGTCGACCCTCGGCATGATGGTTGGAAGCAAATGCAAGTTCATACCAAAAGATCGTTAACAACAATACCAACTTGCGGACGACAAGGTAGTACAACTACCAATACCAAACTAACTTATAATCTTTTTACTCCTGGCCCTAGTGTTCGTCTGGTAGAAAATCTTGCAGAGGACCAGCTCCCGCTCCTTCTCTTGCTCCAGGTCCCTGAGGTGGTACTGGTGCATCACCCAGTTGGTCCTCTGCTGGTTGAAGTTCTTGTTGTTGTGCAGCACCAGAACCTTTTTTGCTGCTCGTCTGCCGGCCGTTAACCATCACCGGCAAGGTATTGCCGGTCTTGTGCCCCATCGCGTGCATGCCGCACTCCGACTGTATCTTGCGGCATGTCCACGTGCCCCTTTTGAACGCCCTGGAATTGCGCTGGAAGAAATGCTTCCTTAGGCCACTCAGTGTGATACCTGCAGTATTGTGGAATACATGTATTAGTGTACCTAGTTGGCATTTTCATAACATCTTTGGCATGTTGCGGTCACTTGTTTCACTTTTTATTAACTGTCAAATTGTAATTGCTTCACCAGGTCTGCATCTAAAAAGAAAAATAGAGCTATAAACAAAGGAATATGTTTGTGCAAGTAGACGGCCGATCGGTGTCTTACCTGGAATTTTCTCAGGTTGGGTGTAGCATATGATATGCTCGCTGTCGATGGTTGGTATGAACAAATCGATGAGAGACTGAAGGTCCTCGATCAGCACTCACTTTGGCCTCAAGGTGCTCGATCAGCTCTTGATCCGTGGGATCGAACTTGACGCCATCCGGCAGCACCGGCCAATCCTTCTTCAACTTGCATCAGTAATTCCAGTTATATGGTACTCAATGTATGATCAATTGACTGTTTTAAGTGAATGATGAAAGATTTTGACAGTTTAGTGGTACTCCAAATCTGAAGTCCAGAATACCCGAACACGCCGCTGGGATTCTTGTGTCACCTCACGCGCAGCGTGTTGTCACGTCGATTCAATGTGTGGACATGATGAATAATTTGACCGACGTATACTAGTACTGCTACTGTACTACATACTAGTCGTATTTAGTGTCACAATTTATACATAGGTTTAACTAACAAGTACTGCTACTGTGTGTGTGTGTGTGGCTTCTGCACAGCATCTCCATCATCATTATCAGTACATCCTACGCATGTGAGTTAGGATGCACTTGATCCCAGGAAGGTATCTATCCTTCAAACCATAGGAGTGCTTCAAACTAACAATAGTACATAATATCCAACAAAAGAGGGTCGTGCTACAGCAGCAGAATACATGGCTCAGTCTAGATATCAGCACGAATCAAGTTGTGCATATTTGCTGTTGGCATGAACCACATTGCCGCATGTCGGGTTTGCAAAAGCCATCCATCGCATGGAAGCTTGATGCCTTTCACACACTGAAGATTATCTGGCAACAAGCTGTGTCGACCAATCTCTGGATATGGTGATTCATGAAACCCATGGTATGATGTGTAAACACAGCCCCCCCTCGCGAATGGAAGTTGCATAGCACAGTAATCATCGCCGGTGATATGATCGATGATTGGTTGGATGATCGGATAATTGAGCCCGAGGAACAAGGAGTGGTTGTCGAGGCTGTAAACCCGCCTCCAGTTGAATATGCCTGGCCCAACGGAGCTGGGATCTTTCTCGAACACGAAGCAACCATAGCCATCAATGTCACGAATGCCCCATGCATTGTACTGCATGTGGTTTGATGTAATGGTTTGGTCAATTTGGTACGTGCGAATGAGCATCAAATGACCGCCATCAGCTGAACGAGCGATAAACCACCACCCATCGGCTGGTATGATTCCAAGTCCTGGAATCATGAAGGCCAGTGCATTTGCGTCTACTACGACAATTCAAATTGGAGACCAAAAGGACAAAAATAAACAATCATGCTCAGAGTATGTGTGGAATTAAGATTATTATAACAGTGACACATATCATAGACAGAGAATTGCAATGCCATGGTCATAATCATACCCCAAGTTAAAAAAATAAGCCAATGGCTTTCATATTCTAGCAATATGTCATGGTTCAAACATCATGTAACAATGAGAGGAAAACAACTATGACAGCGCCTACTCATATTCTGCCATAGCACTTACTACTACTGTTCTCATATCAACTCTAAGCAATAACATGTGTTGTTATAAAAATCTTGTAAACGAGAGTAACATATAGCAATCATGATGTTATGCTCATAATATGTATTCTAACAATCATTAGATGCCAATTGTTCTCATATCAACTCTAACAATAACATGTGTGGTCATAAAAATCTAGGAAATGAGAGGAACATATAGCAATGATGTGGTTATAGACATGCTATGCATTCTAAATTTGTAACAAATGAATAGGCAGTCGTATTCATAAGGTAAAGATGAGATGAGATAGAACAATTACACGACGATAGATTCCACCAGTATAGGCAGTCAATTTGTGCGTCGACCGCGTAAACGATGCCATCATGCACTATAGCATCAGACAGAAATGTTGCCTCAACAGGATTGATGATGAGCCATTACCATGTACGGCGATCGGATTCCAGATACACTAATCCCACGTTGAACAAGGCAATGAGCTTGTAATCCATGTAGTCTTCTGATGGTGTGGGCACTTCGTAGATTATAACTTTCTGCAAACAGAGGTCGAGCCAAAAGCTTGACGTGTCTCGTGCGTAGTAGGCAGGAGTGTCCGGCGGGCCGCGGCTCGATGGCGGCGGTATCCAACGATGGAAGGGTGATCTCTCACTGGGTGTAGATATCCACGAGACGCCACGGACTACCGGTGTGGTGGATGAGGACAATCGAGTTGGCCTTCATGCCCGCCCAGTAGTGGCCGCGCATGAAGGACACGTGGACGGGTAGTGGTAGCATGTCAAGGGGCACCACAGCAACCTCCATAGGATCGTCAAGTCGGTGTCTGGGCCACCTGTGAGGATCGGGCATCAGCAAGCAGGGTGTCTTGAAAAGAGCCGGCCGGTTGCAGACGAGTAGATGGTGCAAAGACACCGAGCATGCGACCAGACGGATGGTGCTGAGTAGGTCCATACGACTACAGATCTACTCCAAGAGAACATCGGGGAGGCAATTCCAATCGCGGCTCTGAGTGTCAGTCGGTTCTGCCATTGGGGTTTTCGGTGCCTGCGAGCCAGCGGGGCAGTGGATTTGGGCGGGCAAGAGAAGAATCTTCTCCTCGTGCGACCGAGAGGTGAGCAGGGGGGTATGGTACGCGCGAGCTATGAAGGAAGATGGCGCGGGCAGGCGAGTAGTGAGCGGGGGTAAATGGTGTGCGGCCGACGATGGGGAAGAGAGGAGGAAGAAGAAGAGAGGAGGAAGAAGAGTGGAAGACGGGGAAGAAAGTGCATTAAATCTCAATTCTACTAGTACTACTACCAGGATATACCATCCTTCGGAGTGTAAATAGTTACACCGATGACATGTGGGTCTACCACAAGAGGGCCCATATGTCAGTTAATGGAGGACAAAGGTGCATAGGCGTATTTGCGGAAGCGTGCTCTACTGGCAAACATGATGGCAATACTGGGTAAGGCTGATTTAGTAACACCAACACGCTGGTTCAGCTTGTTAATTACGTGTCCCATCTTCTACAACATGTATTGTCACTTCACTATGAAGACTAGTTGAATAGTTCTCTCTTACCGAGATGGGGAATAATGGATCGCGAGGACTTCCTTTCTACAGTATCCCTATGCCTCTACGCTCACTTCACTCGTTTTGCTCCGTACCTACTCACTTGTTGAAATCTGTAGAAAGACAAATACTGGAACAGAGGGAGGCTTTTACTCCGCACCTATTTGGGAACAGAGGGAGTATCACCATATGGAGGGAATAGTGGAAGCTTGAAATATGAACATGTCAATGGGAGGGAGTAAGCCCCATGCATGCATGCATGCAACATGCAACACTCACACGTACACATGGACGCACGCAACACTCACGCACCCATGCGGCACATAGCACACGACGCAACACACACGCTCACGCTCAAGTGCTCAACCTACTCCCTACGTCCGTCAAAGACTGTACATCTAGAGATTTACACATTGACCAGGGCATAATTAATGCGCAAAAGTAGCAGACTTATGTGTGCATGCAACAATTGAGAGAAGAAGATTAAATGAAGGCCGTTGCATGTTGTAATTAAGGATAGACATGTAGCCTATACCTACAGCACAAGTTGGTGCATTAGTCAATCAATATCGATTTAGATTAAAGGCTAAATGCATTGGAAGTGCAGATGTACATCATGTACTACACTCTTTGTTTTATAGCCGATGTACACTCTTTGTTGGAAGACCGAGGGAGGACATGTGCATGCACTCACATACACAGCCAAGGAGGTTTGCACGCAAGGGTTGGACTCGTGGAGCGCCTGCGTAAAGTTTTGTTTAACTGATTTCTTTGCTCTGCCAACTAGCAGGTGGGACCCAGAAACCAGGTGACAATTTAACCAGTCAACAAAGTGCCACATCGACTATGTGGCCGGTCAGTAGGGTGCAATACGGTGCTCTACGATGAGCTAGTGATCGTATAATTGCCACAAAACTATATATAGTGACCGTAAAGAGCGTATTGTTACATACGTTGACCGCCAGTGTATTTTTCTCGTTTCAAATTAAGCCATATTAATCCGAAAGGATGCAGTATGGACTACTACTAGTACTAGTACTGCTTTGATGTGTCCCTCAACTCTCCGAACGAGGAGAAGCTTGCTTACTACGCCTCTCCCTCGCCCACACGCACGGTGGTTCGCAGGACGAGGAGAGGGTTTTGACTACAGCGCCCTCTCCCTCTCCCTCGCCCTCTCCCTTGCCCTCGCGGTGGACGTGCAGCAGTTCAATCGTTGTCAGATTGCCAGAAGCATATTGTACTGTAGTATTATCATTGTTGGACCTTCCGAAGCGGCGAAGAGCCAAGTGCAAGGTTCACACGAGTACGCACTGTTGAATCTCCCGAAGAGGCAAAGAGCCAAGCGCAAGCTTTTATAGGAGTTGTCGTCCTAGTAGGAGTGTACTGCGACTATAGCGAACGATGCTACTGTATGATGCCGCCACGTCACGTATATCCAAAGCTGTGCCACCTTTTTTTTCTCAAAGAGCGTGTTGGAGCCCGTGCAACAACCACACAAGTTGCACATACACATAACACATTTACTAGTAATAAATTCTAAAGGATAAATGCCAGTATGCCACACAAGTTCATCTCCAATTCATGTGATAAATTTGTGCACGACAAGTCTACATATATTCACCGCGCTACCGTTCACAATTACCGTACTCCACTTACACGTTATAGATGGGCTACATGTCCTCCTCAAGGTTCCAGTCCCAGGTGTTCTTCGTGGATGGCACGATCCATAGCAGTGGGCAACGGGAATCATTGTCGCAGCTTTCTAGTCCGGTTCCACACGATGGAGACTCATCCAAGCTGAAGCAGCATAAATCAGGGATAGTGTGTCCTAGCATGTCGTTCATCCGGCGGTGCGCACTAAAGACACAACCATGCTTCATGAACGGCGGGCCTTTCGTGTCGTGCACGAAAGGTGGCATCTGCTTCACAATGGGGTAGTTGTCCCCGATGAAAAGCGAGTACTCTCCAAGAGTGTTCCTCGGCACCCACGTAGCATCACGGGGGTCGAACTCGGCGCCGTTCATCTGGTACACGCGGCATCCCAGATCTGGACACATGGTGATGTACATAGTCAAGGTCCATGCATAATAATGTTGTGCTCAAATATGGCGGCCAGTAACACTGTGCAGCAAATATTACTACTCCGGTATGAAGTAAAATAACCGGCTTATTATATATAGCCACTCTTGGCTACATGGATGAGATTGTAAGACATGGAAAAACAAAAATGGTGGCAGCTAGTGGGTTCAAGTCTTCAAGGGCCTAGCTAGCTATATGTGTCCTCCAAGGTAAAAAGTACTCCTACTAGTACTACAAAGTATACTACTAGTACAACAATGAAAGAGAAGGCGAGAGGGTTAAAAATGGAATACCTGGGTATAGGGTGACGGTCCGATCGTGGTAGGTTGTGTGACCATGTTTCACATCAGTGGTACCATGGGTAACAACTGCTAAGATAGTTGATCCGAATATGCCAAAGTCAGCTATAAGGTTCCAGGTTAGAACGAATCGCGGATGAAAATGCACATCCAGGATCGGCGATCTTATTTTGATCGGGGGATGACTGGTCCCTGCAAAATAATGGAGTACCGTTAGGGATGCAAATGATGGTTTGTGCATTCCGTTTGTAATCTCCTGTACCGTAGGATGGCAACCAGATGAAACAAGTCCTCTGGCTTGTCACCATGAAGATGCGGCCTAGATGGCGCACAACGTCTTCGAACGTGTAGGGGTACAAATCTGGCGCCGCCAACATGCGCCAGCCTCTGCCGTTGCTGCCTCTTGCATTGATGGCAATCCTTATGTCAAACACCGCGATGAGATAGTAATCGTCATAGCTGCGTCGCTTTGTCGGCGGGTCCGCAATTGCTATCTTCTTGAATCTCATGTAGGCATCATCATACGTATTCAAGCCCAGCTAGTCCGGAAGGCCGATCCCAATGGTGGAGAAGGGGTCTACCAGAACGGCCGCACTGCTGTGGGTGTTGTGCAAAATGATGGTGGTATCCGGCCGGAGGTATGCAAGCCAATCTTTGTTGGCACCGACCCAGACCTATATATAAGACGGTGGGCAGCGGAGAAATTACGGGATGGAAATGGAATAACTAAGTACTACATGATCAAACTCCATTACTAACCTGCTCATCAGACAAAATCCGACTACCTCTCAACGTCAGCAACTCTAGCGGAGTCAACGTGCAACCATGGCCAGGGAGCGCTGGACTGTTCGAAGGATTATCCCATAGAAGAACCTTCTCCTCGAGGACGCATGGAAGACCAACAAGCATGGCCTTTTCCCAAGCCTATTTAAGCAGCGTCTTGAAAAAGTTGGTGCAGGAAGCACCGAGTCTTGCGGCGGTGAGGACGTCGGAGCGGCGTGTGATTTATCCCAAAGGATCATCGTCCCAGGTCTCCCAGCCCCGACGAGGAGGAGAACCGCCTGGCGAATCCATCGGAGCAGCGACGAACTGCCTTCCCTTCGGGGGGAGGGGAGCTGGCGACGAGGAGATAAGAGCGTAGTAACCGCAGGGCCTCATCCCTTCCAACTGTAGATCGTTCCTCAGCGAAGGGGTGAGGCTATTATTTACTACTAGTACTAGCATTATGGAATGTTATGGGATTGCATTATACTGTAAATAATAGCACTAGTAAGAAATTTTTGGCACTAGGTAGTAGTTTTTGGCGTGGATTAATAAATTTTGGGTATGTTTTTGCCATTTTTTGTACACGCCAACTAGTGTCAAAAAACGTCTTACATTATGTGATGGAGGAGTACGTACTCGTACTATAGCAGTACTAGTACTACTTTTCTCAACTAGTAGTGCGATGTACTGTACTTCTAGTCTAGTCTAGTATAGTGCACCAGTTTTGAACTCTTGAATCTCAGGGCCAAGGAGCTACAGTTGGAAGTGGAGGGTACTACTGTTTTCTAGAACCATTGCTGTACTATCAATGCAGGGGAAGTACACCTACGTAGTGGCCTAGTGGGTACTCTCGGTGCTCTATTCAGCCGCTCCTCTCACGTAGATGGCCTACTCAGCCGCTCCTCTCATGCACACACTAGCAGCCTGTTTATTAGCGACGGTTGCCGCGGGGGCCGAACATTTGAGTTATTTGATACAGCGAGACTAGGCTTTTCACTTCCATTTGTGGAGGTGTAATGGATCTCGTCGAGCTTTGTTAGTAGTTCCTTCTTTATGAATGATATGAAGCAAAGCTTTTGCCTCCGTTTCAAAAAAAACATGTCAAGAGGAATCTCTTTTATAGTAGAGCCGATAATGGAGTGAAGTCCATGCGTGCAACGCCACAAGCTACAGAGTAGCAGTAGAGCACTTTACGTACAGAGCCATATTGCACAGTTCCCATGCCCTGCCAGGATTTTCCGCCTCCTCGGGCTTAATTGGGAGGTGCTAGTTTAAATATGCTACTAGCTGATGAGGAAGCTGCAAGCGAGGTGCGGCTAGGGCGAGCACGCGAGCCACGGGATGCTGGGAAGGAAAACCCGTTCACGTGGCTAGGCTGTCCAGTGCACCCAGATTGTGGGGCCGCATGTCCATTTGACTTCAAAACTCAAACTACCCGTGTAAAATATTGGCTCGCGGCGAAGTGTAGTAGTACTATTTTTAAAAAAAGGCCGCCATGCGTTCGGCCGGGATCGAACCCACAAAACGAGGCATACACTCCCGCGACCACTTGTAGTACTCATTGGAGTACAACGCAACCTAGAATCGCCTTTTGTCGCTAGTAGTACGTACATTGTTCCTTACAAGAAACCCCTAATAATGCAAGAAACCACTAAAATGCCAAGAAACTACTACCACTTGCATACGTGGCAGACTTAAGATAAGACTACCTTATCAACCATTCTACATTCTCTTACCAACAAAAACCCTCGAGTGACCTCCTACCTCCGGCCCATCCACCTAGTCATCCTCGGCCATGGGACGCAGCTACCACCGCCGGCAGAAGGCGAGGTCAAAACCGTCGGCGGTGTGGAGCCCATGTTGCGGCAGCCCGGATGCCAACTCCGTCCGGCGCTCGCGGCCGCTAGCTAGGCAAGATAGCTCCGTCCAGCTGCTTGTCTGCAAGGTTTGCTAGCTAGATTGGCACGGAAGTGCGGCGGCTTGCTCGCGCGCGCCGCGCTAAGGCCAGCCATCTGGCTCGAGCGAAGGCCAGCGCGGCGGCTTGCTCGCTCATGAGTCAAGCTCGAGCCAGCCTACCAACCCGTGCAGAGGCCGGCGTGGCGTCCGGCCCGTCCGGCTGAGCGGCGGCCAACTCGCTCATCACCGGCGCCACCGACGAACACGCATCAGTACTGTTTGAAGTAATGTTCCGGAAAAATAATGATTTGAGGTGGAATAACAGGATAGAAGGTCAGATGTGGGTCCCTCGTGTCAACGGTTAAACAAAATGTGTTGGTTTAAGCTGCCTCGTCAGCACGGGCGTGTGGGACAACCCTGTCATAAATGGGTTTAAACGAACCTAATCGGTAGGAGTACTAGGTAGTAGTTTTTGGCGTGGATTAAGAAATTTTGGGAATGTTTTTGCTATTTTTTGTACAATAGATTCTTCCTAGGGCTGGTAGAAAGTGGTAGCTTTTTGTTAAATACTCTACATATTGTAAGTAGGAGTTAAAGTTAAGCTTTGGAAGCCAATAAGCAAGGCTAGTTACATAGTGCATATGTGTACATGATTGACAGTAAATATCAACCATGAGTGACTAATATCTTGATGGAAAACTCAAAACTATGAAATACTAGGAAAAAAATTCATGGCTGGAAATACTAGCAATGTTCATGTCCGTTGCAACGAATCATAATTAGAATAATACTTATTCACAAACTTGGTACAAAACACTCTAATTTTGATATACATATGTCACTTGAGATATATTATGTTTCAATTAGATTATATTATTCCTTGGGCTGTTTTGGTGAGGTCAGGGAGGGATGTGGTTGGTTTTAAGATACTAAATATTGGTTTTTTTGCAAATTGGTAGACCAGTGGGATGTTGGTGAGAAAAGGCAACAACTTACCTCACAATCGTTAGATGTAGATCTAATGGTCAGAAACGACGGATGGCAAACACACCAGCATCACCAACTTAGTCTTGTGTAGGAGTACTAGCAAGATCCGTGCACTGCACGGAACATCGAGATGCATTTTTTATATAACACTTGTTGTGACTGACCCTTGCGGGAGTAATCCCATGTGTAAAAACTAATGATATCTCGAGAATGAGATAAGGTGAAGAGGAGTGGGGTGTGGTGGTGGTTGGTGGTCAGACTGAGCGGAGGCATGGGGATTGACGACGCCGGCAGCGGCTACCAGGCCAGTTTATTCCAGAGGCTTCCTTTCTTAATTGCTCGATAATGAGGTTTGTTGGAGATAAGGATGAATGAGGTAAGGCCTTGTCTACAAATGTGGAGAGGGTTGCGGGTATCTTTTAGTTTAATTTCCATCCGTCATATATAGATCAGACGGTCTATATTGCAAGATGGCACACGTACCATCATCACCAACTCGGTTTTTTATAAGAGAAGAAATATAAGTATGGAGATACAAACGTATTATCGATACTTGCTTCCGTAAACTAGCATATACATTCTATTCAACTCCTCGGCATGTTGGGCCTTAGCACAATGACTTCTCGACTGTGTAAAACAAAGCTTTTCCCGTCGCTGACAAGGAGGGGGTGACGGCGGCGCGCTTTTTAGCTTGCTCTAGTCCTAGTAGTCATACTAGGTGGTCTAAGCATGTGTAGATTTATTCTTTTTCACGTCTCGTGTTCGCCATACTGCCACGACTGTTGTTGAATAGACAGTAAGTTATTCACGGGGAAACCCTTGTTGAGCATGTTTGCGAGAGAGAGAGAGAAAGTGTGCGTGTGTGATATGTTAGAGACTGAGGCAATGATAACAGATTCTTTGTGTCTATGTGTGTGGAGGATAGAGAGATACATGTACATGGGGCTTTGTGTTGTGTAACGTGGAGACACATATACATAATTAGAGAGTGAGTGTTTGAGATACAGATGCGGACATGTGGAGAGATGAGGATCCAGATAAATGAGTGTTTGTGCGTGTCTGTGAGTGTTTGTGCACGTGTTTGTGTGTGAGAGGAGAGAGTGTATGTGGAGTAGAGAGACCACTGATGATGTAAACCTAGTATAAGGGAAGGGGGAATGGTGTGACATGTGTAGTAGCGAGATAGCATGGGTGCGGGCAGGGGGGAGCAGACTATTTGGAAGAGACATTGAGTGTGTGTGTGGGAGAGGGGTGTGAGAGCAAGAGAAAGAGAGAGCGAACAACGGAGAGAGAGAGAGAGAGAGAGAGAGAGAGAAAGAGAGAGAGAGGAAGAAAGGGGGCGAGAGGGGTCGTTTGTGTCCATAAATGGCGTATACATAGGGAGACAATGTTGATGTTGTCCGAAATTGGCCTATGAACGGAGACGCAAGGGAAGCGAGTCATCGTGTGTGTGATAGGGACTTCATGAGAGATATAGAATAGATGGTGTACAGAACAATGTGCGAAATCGAGAACGATTATACAATAGGGAGCTATGCAAAGAGTCACGACATATATGTATACAGGGAAGGAGCTAGGGCGGGTCCGCATGTGGGAGAGATAGAAAGAGGAGAGTGGTGCACAAGGAGACAAAGTGTGCTTGTTTGTAGTGGGGGTGGTGTGTGAGGTGAGTGCGCAAGAACCACATAACTAGGGAGATAGACATTTGGGGGCGACGTTTTGTGTGTATGGGAAATATACACTCTACATAGTGCGTTTGCTTGGGTAAGAGAGATAGCAGGAGACCTAGAGAGTGAGGGGAGAGATGTGTGCATGCCTGAGAGACAAAGTGATAGAGACCTATGTTGGGGTCCGGACTTTACAAGAGAGAGGGGTGTTAATGTGCTAGTGTGTTGGTGTTTGGGGAGAGAACGACTTCTCTCTATGTGTGTGTGTGTGATGGTGGGGGGGTTGACTTCAGATAAAGATTGAGATATTTGAGGGACATTAGCATAATTGTGATATTGTGCACTCATGGTTGATCAATTTGTTTCACAGTTTGTATAATGAGATAACAATACTTTTGAACATGCGTGATATACCGTGATGTACCAGAATTACAAACCTAAGATTGGAATTTTGGAATTCGACTCCATCATTAGCTTGTGTAATTCATTTAAACGGAGGTACATTTTTTAAGCCGGGATTTCATGATTTCAAATTCATATATCAAACCTAGAGATATACACATACGTGCATGTTCAAACTTTATAATCATCCACTTTATTCATACACATACACATTTTTGCTTTTGTCATCATATTTAGGATAAACACATTTGGAATTTCATTTGAATTGGACTGTATGATGGTATTTGCTTTTAGTAGCTCAATGATCCATATTTGAATTGAATGGACAATCTAAGTTTCCAGTTGGAAACATTGATTTTCTAAACTTGCACATTTTTTTGCGTGCAAAACAAACAAATTGTCGGCCATGATATCATAGTCGGTCGTACGAGAGAAGAATACTTATAATTTTAGGTGCCAAAAGCTTTCAAACTTCCCGCTCACATCGAAATATCACGCGCCCGAAAGTTTAGCCCTGTGATATTCCTGTTTTACCCCTGCCACATGAATGGAAAAGGGCTGCTTTGGTAACTCCATTGTTTTCCCCTCTTTGCCCCCAACATTCTTCCCCAGAGCCCCTCCCCTTCCCCTCCCCGACCCCCCAACCACAACAAGCCGCCAAATCTAGTCCTCCGCCACAGCGGTGGACCTCACACCCCGCCGGATCTACCTTCCGCACCTTGGAACCCCCAACTGCCAACTCACCACTTCACCGGAGCCGCTTCAGCGACTGGCTTGTCCACCGCTCTAGATCTCCTTGACCGCCATCATGGACCACCGCATCGGATGTGCTTAACCGGCGCCCTTGTCCACCACAGCGTAGGCCCTTCACTGACTCCCTCATCCGCCCCTTCGCTAGCCCTTCATACAAGCCCTTGTCCGCCGCAACAAATCCGCCTCACCGAAAGCACTGTACAACGCGCCCGCCGAAGCCTTCGTCCACAGCACCGGACCTGCTCCACGGACGCCATATTCAACTCCACCGGCCCTGCTTTACCGACCCCGCAGCCTCATCAGGTTATTTCGATTTGTACTCCTTCGGTTTTTCTCTTTATCGTGCAACTGTTCACTTACCACAGATGAGCTTTCTTGTATGTCGATAGGCGCCGCAACCGTAGCACCGGAGCCACTTCAGCGATGGCGACAGCTGGCCCAAACTCAACCGCAACACGAGCACCATCAACGATCCTTAGCTATCAAGTATGACAACGATACCCATACGCCGCCGAGAATCAGGTACTATTATCCAACGGCCGGCGCCTATGTTCACTTTCCTAGCATAAGCACCGCACCTTTGAATTTCTTCAGGGCATCATTCAGTTTTTCATGAGACGCGTTATTCTGCTTGCACCTGTAGGGCCATACTTCTGGCAGTGAACATGTTACATGTGCTAAATTACATACCAGTGCACATATAGTTAATATGCTTTAGTTTTGTTCTGATGCCACCTGTTGGTTCCACCAGACTGCTTAATGTTCTCTATGCTTAATTACAGATCAGCAAACTAGCATGTGGTTCCACTGCTTTTTGTTCATTTTATCCAACATTTTCTGATGCTAGCTATTACATCATCGCTCTGAGCCTCTGTTCATTACTTGTTTTTGTGTTCTTGATATTCCCAATTTGCATGACTAATTTGATGCTTCTCTTAATTATGGAGCTGCCAACCCCATCAAGCAAAATATTTGTTCTTTTGGGGCTGGCACCTCAAACAAGCATAAAAATAGAGGGAAGCAGATATATTGTCATGTATGCACACACCCTTCTTTCATTAGTTTAGATGAACCATTGATGATCAAATCGGACCATTGCATGCGACTAAAATTAATTTTACCTAAATAGATGGTGCAGAATAAACTACAACAACTTGATTTACAACCACGGGATGCTGACGATATCTTCAAAGAACATTGCAACAGCAGCTAGGCTTCACAGCAACATATGGTAAGCCAGTGTGTTTTAGTACATGTGAAATATAATGCGAGTGGGCTGCTTTCTTGGCTTGTGCCCTCAACGTGTAATCCTATCGAATTACAAATAGTTCAGTTGTCTGCTTTGCTGTATTGCTTGATTCGAATGCTTGTTTGTTGTTACGCTATACCTGAGTTGGCCAATATGTCAGCAGTGCCTGCTATACTATCGTAAAGAAATGCATGCCTATTTCATTTGAGTCCTTAACTTTTCCTCTCAACTTCATCACAAGTCTGTCTTCGTAGTTTATATGGGGCCACACTGTTTAGTGCTTTCTCAGATTATTTCAACTGCTTAGATGCCTTGGCAACTTAAATATAGCGGTTGTACACTCCCTTTCAACTAGGGATGTCAACTGGGTCTCGTTTAATCCCGATTAAAGTCCACTAGTGGTATGATAGTTCAAAAGAGTTTTTGTTTTTTAAGGAAAATGAACTAGGGAGGTAGCAAAAACTAACTAGATGGGACTGGTGGATGTCATTTATTTGCCACTTACATCCCTAGTTTCATCTTACCATTTTAATTTCTTTTCGGCTTATGCTGCTTCGAACCATTTAAATATAGTTTGCCATGCTCGGCAATAATTTGTCTATCGTTTAGCATGTAAGCTTACTGCCTGGATCATATGATAACTACCTCTTACTTATGTCCAGCGGAAACCTTTCAGGATGCCGTTCACACTAGGACACAATGTACAACCCCAGAATCTATTTGTGGAAGCAGTGCGCCATCCATGTTACTAGATGGTAGTAGTTCAGAGGCAACACCGCCGATGAGCAGTCTGAGCACAGATATTATAGTGCTTGAGGCTCTACTAGAGGCAAAAAGAGATGGTGTGGCTGCCATGAATGAGGTAATCTTTATCTTGAGGCTGGAATTATGGAATTAGCGGTACGCATTATGCAAGCAACCCAAGAATTGGAGGAAGTAAGAATGTTGCATTTGAAGACGGAGGAGGTCCTGCTGTTTCTGCTATCTGAAGCCCAAGGTAATCCCGGTTCTTCTTTAGATACCAGTTGAAATAGTCATTTGATTATTGTACTTTCATGTTGTGTCATGTCTCTGAATGGATTATGTTGCAAGACCCCCTATGTTGTCCATGTGTTGTAATGATCCGAATTTTTTAGGCGAGGTAATCCTCAATACTTGTATGATTGACATAAGGTGAACTGTTTTTTGTGTGAGCATATTGTATTGGATGAAATAACTATTTGACTCAGAGTGTATCCAACCTACTGAATTCGAAGATCACGACATTTCTAAATCATAATCATATATAAAGGTGGAATAAATCTTTGTTGTGGCTTTGAAGAAATAAATAACAAAATGTATAATTATCTGTGGATATTCGTAATCGAGTACAAAATGGATTTGAATTTAGTTTGCCAGGTCCCAGGGCAAACGTGAATGCTAATTCTCCCAAGTTTTGAACGAAGCGGCTAAACACCCACTATAATTTGTGGGCTGCCCGAAGCAAGTGTTTGCGAGATGGAAATTATTGTCTACCCCTAACACTTGGCATCCTTATCGACCGGATTTACACTGCTGTCGATAGGGGTAGACTAGTAACTTCAATCAGACGTGACACGGCGGCCTCTGAGCCCATTCAGACACGGTGGGCGCCAAACGGGGGCGGCAAAACACATTTGATTCAAGCTCGTCCGAAAGACATGTGTCTCTTCCTCCATTTCCCCATTCATACACGGTGGGCGGCAAAACAAACTCTCCTCGTCCGAAATCGATGTAGGCTAATATTTTAAATAGGGGTAGATGTGTAACTTCCACCAGACATGACACAACAGCCCTACCTGTCAGCCCCGTTCGTACACCGTGGGCGCCAACCGTGGGCGGCAAAACACCCTCTCCTCGCCCAAAATAGTTACCGGCAAATATTTGGGAGATGCGAGATTACTGTCCTATCCCCAACCGACGCGATGCCCGAAATTTTAGACGGGGGATAAGTTCGTAACTTTTCCCCATTTCAGAGAAGCGCGTCCCAAAGTTTGAGATCCCCCCCTCCCCTCCATTTCCCCATTCATACACCGTCGGTGGCACGACAACCTCTGCACTGCGGCCAGCCTCCTCCGTCCGCCACCCCATCCCTCCACCTTGCCGGAGCCGCTACCCTTACACCTTCGTCCACTTCAAGAGATGGACGTCTCTCATCCACGGTGTTGGACCAGGATCCTTTCATCGCCTCCTCTCGCTTCATCGGCGCTGTCGTCCACCTTGTCGTTGCCGCTCCTACGACCGCCTCATCCACGACAACAGGATATATCCCCCGACCCGGCCGTCTGCCGTCTAAAGTCTTCTTCCCCGCCGCCGATAGCCATCGCACCCGCAGCACCCTCAATGTATCAGCATAGGCCTACACGGCGTCGCAAGAGAGGTGGTACTCTTCCATATGTGCTTAAGTTATTGATCTCACCCGGAAAATAGATTGTAATTTGTTTACTGTACTTTTCTTGTCCATACCAAATCGTAGTGGCTAGTTGAAAGCAAACATTGGTTGCGAAGTAGCTTTGTCCGGTTTGCACCTTCAGATCCGCCATGGCACGGCCACTATACTCGTAAAGCTTATGGTTTCCCCCCTTTATATTCACTACCATCATCATAGGTGCTTCGTGTCATGCTAGCACTGCTCCTCAAGACCTCAACCCAAAGCTTACGTGTTGAAATACGAATCTGATATGATGCTCATATTACTAAAACTGAGAACATTTAATTGGTCACCTAATGTTCCTATATTCGTTTCGAAGAGCATGTGCGCCACCCACTGGTCCAACTAGTTCCACTTTCCTGATTTTTCTCTTGATGCTTAGGGTTTTCCCCTTTTATCTACTCTACTATGATCTGCATGGGTGCTTTCTGTCGTACTAGCATTACTCCACCCTTCAAGCTAAACAACACAACACTCAGAATTCGAAAGCTTAGTTGTTAAAATATGATTGTGATATGATACTGGTATTAGTTAACCGACACATTTAATTGGTTAGCTAAAGGTCCCAGTTGAGTTTCCAAATGCATGTCATGACATATAGAGAGACAGCATAATTGCATTTCTTTGTCACTTGTTGACCGTACTTTCTTGTCCATACCAAATCTTAGTTGTTATTTCAAAGCAAACATCGGTTGCTAACTACCCTTTGTGCGGTTTGCAGCTTCAGATCTGCCATCCCACTGCCACGGTCAACACTGTACTCATCATGCTTATGTTTTCCCCATTTTATGATGACCACAATCAGCCTACGTGGTACATGTCGTAATAGCACTGCTCCACCCATCGAGCTAAACAAGCTTAGTTGTACAAATTCATATCTGATATTATTGCTAATATTAGTAAAACTGAGAGATGTTTAATTGGTTAGCTAAATATTCCTACTTTAGTTTCGAAATGCATGTGAGCCACATATGGAGAGACCAGAAAGAATAGTATTTCTCTGTGCGCTCTGGTTCATCATGGGTGGCCAACCGACACTGTATTGAAAGACTTGTAATATCTTCAATCTGCTTGCTCTTCTGCTCTTCTTTAAGATGATACTCTTCTCTTGCGGTCGACTGGTCAGGTCGAGTTGTTCTCCCTTAGTATATTTTTAATCTGTCAGGTCAGGTCGACTTGTTCTTCTTTACTATATGTTGAAGCTATCATCTCCGAAGTGTCATCACTTCTAGAGCTCTCATATTTTGAGTAGTAGGCCACATTATATTAATGCACACAACAAATTACAGCATGCATGGCATCTTTTAAAAGAATTGCAGAGATAGCACAAAGGGGTTTACAGGGAGGCAGTATTGGATTAGAATCACTTTTGCATTACAAAGAAAATCTCACTTGTTTTTATGTTTTCTTGCATGTCAGATATTGAACATTATCAAAATGAATATGACAAAAGAGAGGAATATTGTGGAACGATCCACTGGCTAACAAACTTGGCATGGTGGAGGATGGCCTATCTTATTCACCCATCAAGGTGCTTGCTCTAACTTTGCAAAGTTGTATTGGTCGCACATATTTTGCATCTGACCTCTTGCATTACTTCTACTTTGTTACACCATCTGCTTAGTTTAAGCATCATATATGAGTATATTCCATACCTATCCATTTTCTGTACCTACTCCATGTGTCGTCACACTATGTTTTTCTAGTCAAATGTTGTTCTTTCGTAATAGATGTCCAAAAGGAAGAGGGTGAGTGTAGATCCTCAAGGAGTACAAACTAGGTATTTGGAAAAGGTAGTGATACCTGTTAAATCAGATAGATCAGCAGCCACAGAAAACACAGGCCCAACTGTACCACACTTTACCCCTACTCGAGTGGCCAAACCCCTATTAGAACTGCTGGGAGCCCAGCGTCAGGTACTGTCTATGATATCAATTCAAAATTTGAACTCCTAAATTTCTGCTTGTGCCTTACCTTCTGTCTTGTATGAAAACTAATTTCAGATGAATCTCCTTGCTCAAAGGATCATACGATCTCAAAACAATAATGGGCTCTGCATTGCTCTTGTCAGTACCTCTCTCCCTTTTGCCTTGTAACGCTGTACTTAATTAATTGCTACTCCCTCCGTCCCATAATATAGGACGTTTTTTGACACTAGTGTAGTTTCAAAAAACATCTTGCATTATGGGACGGAGGGAGTATTTGATTATGTATCATCAGTCTGCACCTGAGCTTCATTATCCTCTGTTTCTTCCAATATTATTTGATCTATATTTACTCTTTGCAAAATGTAGAATAATGACAATGCTTATAAAGAATTTTCTTTGGGGAATTTATTGAATTATCCTTCCATCAACATGGAGAAAGGGCTTTGTCCATCCCGTGTTAACATGTAATGTAAGTTCATCCTTCTCAAGCCTTCAAACTTTGTTCTAGTATAGATTTGGATAGGCATCATTTCCTCCACTGCTATTTGCTTTGCTGTTTACATCTGATTGGATGTTTGCAACAACTACCAGTTTCAAATTGTAGTTGTAAAAACATGTTCCTTATGCAGAACTGATCCATTTATTTGCTTATATAATTGTGAAACCTGTTACGTGTCTCCTTGTTTCTCTTTCAGACTCGTATCTCTTACGCCAGGCAGAATTTTAGGGAAGATAGTGAGCCAAACCATCTTGAGGACAGCGAGATGACCCCAAGGTCTTGTCTACAAGCAAACAAATAAACAAGAACTGCAATAACCATGGGCTAATATTTACTGTAGTGACACTGGGCCTCCTACGGACCATAGAAACAGTGGGCCTTCTACGGGCCGTAGAAACAGTGGGCCTTCTACGGGCCGTAGAAATAGTGGGCCTTCTATGGGTCGTAGAAACAATGGGCCTTCTACGGGCCGTATCGTCAATGGGCCTTATACGGGCAGTATGATCGATTGGCCAAACATGGGCCAATAACAGGCCGCATTATGGCCATAAATGGGCTAGAGTTGGAATCGTCCATTCATGGGCCGACCATAACGGGCCATCGTTAATAGGCCGTATTTGATGACGCTATGAAAACGGCCCAACGTATTAACGGACCACAAACGGGCGACTGTAACCACGGGCTGAATTTGGCCCACAAGCAGAAAATGACAGTAACGGGCCGTAAGTAAACGAATGCTGGAAATGAGACCAAGAATAAATGGGCTCTGAGAAGGCCAAAAGATAACATGGGCTGGAAATGGCCCAATGGAATAACGGGCCGTTAATGGGTATAAAGTGATACACTGTTCATTACGGGCCAGTTTCACCACAAACCGTTAATGGGTGTAAAGTGATGCAGTGTTCATTACGGGCCAGTTTCACCATGGGCCATTAATAGGCCGAGAGTTACATAGGGCCTCATATGGGCTGAAAGACGTTATGGGCCATACATGGGCCAGAAGTGAAAACGGGCTGGAATCATATTGGGTGGCCCAGATGAGGCTACTAGGCCTAATTCGGATAGGGCGTAACAGGCCTTGGGTTAGCGGGCTGTAAATGGGCTATATGCGAACATGCCGTTAACAGGCTTTACATGGGCCGGCCCGCCACCTTTTGACCAAGTCAAACGGGCCGGCCTTTTCACAGGAATGGGCCTCTGTTGGGCTGTGCCACGTGTCGACGTATCATAGGCGCCTTCTGTCCAATGAGTGGATAACATCTGTCCTAGCGATGAGCCGGCACGTGTTTCCTCCAGCCAATGATGATTTTACATGTGGAAAATCCCCATTGGTCGGGGCTGTTAACGAGTTATCGGATCCAAAACCCGACCTGATAGCTTAATGGCATTCCGTTACGGTGGATGCCACATGTCGGTCACCCCTTAACGAAAGCACTTCTGTGATGCGGGATTTTTCGTCATGGAAGTGGACACTTCCGTGATGATAATTTTGGTAATGTCATGGAACACTTCTACGACAACACAGGTATGACTATCTTGATTCTGTCATAAAATCATCATGGATGTACATGCATGACAAAAAATGTGACCTACTGTGACAAACACGTATCATCACGGAAGTGTTTTTTTTGTAGTGAAGGTATTATATATGTGAATTATGCAATGCCATCCTGTTTAGCCAAGCGTCATATATGTGAATTATATCACGTTGTCCTTTTTTTGTATTTCTCATTGCATTTGTCGACAATGTTTGTATATTCAACTGCTCTTCCTGTGCATCAGCCATTTGAATTGGTGATGACCAGTCCTATTACCCCCCTGAGGTGTATGCTCAAACTTGGGAGGGTTATATTACTCATATCATGCATATGTTGTATTGCAATGCTTAGTTTTTACATCATATACACAATATTGAATGCCATCTCCTAAGTTGACACATCAAATATGCGATTGCCCTCTGCTCACTTGCTTAGTATATAAATCATATATTTGAATTATATCATGCCATGATGTTTACATAGACATCATGTATCTGAATTATGGCATGCCAACCCATTTTCTAAAGACATAATATAGTTACATCATCGCATCATGTTTACATAGTCGTCATATTTTGAATTATGTCATTCTATCTATGAATTATATCATGCCATCATGTTTCCATCAACGGCATGTTTGTGATTTATGGCATGCCAACCAATTTAATAGACACATCATATAGTTATATCATGTCATCCTGTTTACATAATCATCATATTTTGAAGTATGTCATTCTATCATGTTTAGTTAGCCATCATACATGTGAAATAGTGTCATGCTATCCTGTTTAATTAGTCATCATATATGTGAAATTTTGTCCTGCTATTCTGTTTGGTTAGACAACATAAATGTGAATTATTCCATGCCCTGTTTTCTTCCCTACTATCCATCGCACTTGTCTATCTTACAATGTCTATACATTCAATTACTTTTCTTGTCTATCAGCCATTTCAATTGGAGCGGGTGATGGCAGTATCTGTGGGAGTGGAAACACGGTCTTCAGAAAACATCGTGCTACCTGTCGATGCAGATAGAACAACGATTGTACTTGCCCAAGAACCAGCCGCACCACACATAACCCATACTCACACAGATTGTACCCCTACCCAGTTGGACAGAGAACCAGCTACACCCCTTCTAACCCCAACCCCAGCAGATAGTAACCTAGTTCCAGTTGAGACAGCACCGTCTCCACCACATAGCACCCAAACACGAGCAGTTAATAAGGCAACTGTAGTGCCCAAAGCATGAGGACCACCACTCCGAAACCCTAGTCAACGCTTAAAGAAGAAGAAGAATTGTACTTAGGTCAGGTTCCGTAGCTATGGTTCATACTACTTTGCTCTTGCATCACTGTATTTACTCATACCAACTAATTTGAAATTTGCAGGATGCAATGGAAACTCCAATGGCGCAACAAGTATGTTTCAAACCTGTTTCTTTAATGTGTTTGCTATTGTAACTTGCTCTATGTTGATTCCAGTTTCAATTGAATAAATAGTTATGTTCTCATGCCATGCACATTACAAGTGTTGTTATTACTGTGTAGTTTCCCACACTTATATTCTGTCTATGTTGCTTTGTCTTAAATAGATATGACTCGAACTGTATCTATCTTGATTTGGCAACATAAACTAGAATGATATAGACCATGCAGTGACCATAATACATAGATATATGTTTGTTTCATGTTGTTATCATGTCCACCTTACTAGTGAACTTGTTTACCAAAATGAGTTTCATATACTACATTGTAAACATGTGATGTGTTTGTTTGTTTCTCTTTTAGAACGCGGAAAAAATATTGGGGAAGAGTACCCCGTTATGCAATGGTAAAGGAAGTAAGGCAGATAGGGTTCAAGATAGTGAGACATCCTTGTTGGTCTCCAAGAAAGCTGATAGAAACTATATTGAAGACACTAAGACAACCCCAAACTCCTGTCTTGATGTAGTGTTCGAGTTACTGGCTACTACTGCTGGCACCAGCTCTTCGAACTCACTGCCTGAATTAATTCAGCTTCTTGAGTCTCAACTTCAATTTGAAAGACATCGATCAGATGTTATGCGACAGGAAGCTAAAGGACTGAGGAAGTCCTTGCAGAATTCAGATGCATAATTTTTGGTGCAATAGCAAGTGCTGGAGGATTTATGTGCCAAACAAGAGAAAGTTAATAAGCTTGCTAAGCATCTTGCCAGCATTATGGGTACCCAGGATATTGTTTCTTGAGCTCTTCTGAAGTGGTTTTAGTTTTGGACTTGTTCTGATGCGACATTTATTTGCATTGGTCGCCAACTTTGACAACCAGTGTATATTATATGCTGCTTTGTTCCCTATATTTGCACTGGTGGCGAACTTTGATTCCCAGTGGATGTAATATATGTAATAGGTGTGATAGCCTAGCATAAGTTGCTTTCTTATTTATTTCCTTATTGTCTTGTTTATTTGTTTGCTTGTAGTCAGTGCAGTTCTTTTTCCGCGGTTTGCTAGTGACCGCAATAACCTATTTTTTAAAACTAGGCCACAATAACCATGGGCTACGTATTTACTGTAGTTACCATCGGACACCTACGGGCCATAGAAACAATAGGCCTTCTACGGGTCGTAGACACGATGGGCCTTCTACGGGCCGTATCAACAATGGGCCTTCTATGGGCCATATGATCGGTTGGCCAAACATGGGCCAATAACAGACCGCATTATGGCCATAAACGGGATATAGTTCGAATCGTCCGTTCATGGGCCGACCATAATGGGCCGACATTAATCGGCCATATTTGATGACGCTATGAAAACGGCCCAACGTATTAATGGGTCACAAATGGGCCGACTGTAACCACGGGCTGAATTTGGCCCACAAACAGAAAATGAAGGTAACAACCCGTAAGTAAACGAATGCTGGAAATGAGCCCAAGAATAAATGGGCCCTGAGAAGGCCGAAAGATAACATGGGCTGGAAACGGCTGTCGGTGTCAAAACCGGCGGATCTCGGGTAGGGGGTCCCGAACTGTGCGTCTAGGCGGATGGTAACAGGAGACAAGGGACACGATGTTTTACCCAGGTTCGGGCCCTCTTGATGGAGGTAAAACCCTATGTCCTGCTTGATTGATATTGATATTGTGGATGTTTACAAGAGTGGATCTACCACGAGATCAAGGAGGCTAAACCCTAGAAGCTAGCCTATGATTGTAATGATTGTTGTTGTTGTGTCCTACAAACTAGAGCCATCCGGTTTATATAGACATCGGAGAGGGCTAGGGTTACATAGAGTCGGATACAACGGTAGGAGATCTACGTATCCGTATCACCAAGCTTGCCTTCCACACCAAGGAAAGTCCCATCCGGACACGGGGCGAAGTCTTCAATCTTGTATCTTCATAGTCTTGGAGTCCGGTCGATGATGATAGTCCGGCCGACGATAGTTCGGCTGATGATGGTAGTCCGTCTATCCGGACACCCCCTAATCCAGGACTCCCTCAGTAGCCCCTAAACCAGGCTTCAATCACGATAAGTCCGGCGTGTATATTGCTTGGCATTGCAAGGCGGGTTCCTCCTCCGAATGATAGAAGATTGTGAACACCAGGATAGTGTCCGGCTCTGCAAAATAAATTCCACATTCCACCGTAGAGAGAATAATATATACACAAGTTCAATCTGCTGACTTTTTTGCGGCATGATGTCACGCCACTACCAAGCCATTACTTGAATCATTTTTTACTCTACCACCTCAGCGCATTTTAGCGAAGCGGTTTCCTTGGCACGTCTTGTCGAAGCAGAGACCGTGTTCTCCCTTAATCCGGGATTCTCATCAATACGGACGTGGGTAACCCAACCACGCCAATGATGGTGACGCTTGGGGGATAAGCGAGTTTTACCAGGCCGGTGGGGGACGCGTAGACTTCGCCCGCCCATATAAGGGATAAGGATTCACCTTTTCACCTACGCCTTCTTCCTCCTTTGCTTATCCATCTCCGCGCACTCGAGCTCCAGCGCCCAAGCCCGCACATCTCGTCTCAGCCTTCCCCAGTTATGTCCGGAGCGGGAGGCAAGTGGATGACCTCCTCCGTTACGGAGGAGCACATCGAAATACTACGCAGCGCCGGCTACCTGTCCGGCGACATCGCGCACCGGCTGCCCGACGAGGGGCAGCTCATCCCCACCCCCAGGCCCCATGCGAGGGTCGTTTTTCTTCCCCATTTCCTCCGCGGGGTTTTCCACTTCACCCCTTTGTCCGGGGGCTCATGTTGTACTACGGCCTGGATTTCCATGATCTGGCGCCGAACTTCATCCTCAACATCTCGGTGTTTATTCGTGTGCGAGGCCTTCCTCTGCATCCAGCCCCACTTCGGCTTGTGGCTCAAGACCTTCAATGTCAAGCCGAAGGTAGTGAAGGGCACTCCAGCGGAGTGCGGAGGCGCCATGTTGGGCAAGATGCCCAATGTCCTTTGGTTCGAAGGGGCCTTTGTGGAATCCGTCAAGGGGTGGCAATCGGGGTGGTTCTATATCACCGAGCCGCGCGACCCTACGTGGGCGGCGGCCCCCGAGTTCAGATCTGGTATCCCCACACAGCTCACCTCCTGGAAAGAGAAGGGCTTGCTGTGGGGTAGTTCGGAGGAACTGACGGGACTCCAAGCCTGTATCCAGAAGCTGGTGAAGAAGCTCAGGCTGGTTAACATGGTCCAAGTCATGCTCGTCTGCCGGATTCTCCCATGCCAAGAGAGGGCATTCAATTTGTGGGAGTTCAATCCGGAACAGCACCAGGCGCTGAGCAGGCTCTTTGACACGACGTACGAAGGCGCCTGGAGGGTGCTGTTTAAGGGCGCCGAAGCCCCCGCATCCGCGACCGAAGATCGCGGATTTCGCTCGCAGCCCCAAGCCGACGAGGTAAGTGATTCTACCCCTTTTCAGGACACTTGCTTTTCATAGTTTGAGTCTATGCGGGTTTTAATTTCCCCATTTCCTTTGACAGGACTGGATGAGGAAGGCGGAGCAGATTATCTGCCCAGCTCCCATGCCAGAAAACCCAGTAGACGCCCATCTAGCGAGGCTACTGGTTCCGGCACCGCACGTGGTGCCGAAGAAGAAGGCCAAGAAGGAGAACATGGGTGCTCGAAAGAGTTCCCGCTTTCAGGTGTCCGACGACTCCGGGGCGGACTCCTCCCCCGAAAACGAGGAGGAGAAGGAGGACTCTCTCTCCCAGAGGAGGGAGAGAGGAAGAGGAAGGCTTCCCCAATAGGGGAGGCCGAAGGGTCCAAGAGGGGAAGGACTATTCCCCCGGACAGCTCCGCCAACATCAACGTTGGCGAGGAAGAATGGCCTTCAAGGGCCAGGCCTCCGGCGAGATCGTAAGTATCCGGATTCCTGAATGATTTATAATTTCTTTTTCTGCGTCACATAGTGTCATTCTGATGCCGCATGTTGCCTGTAGTCCGGCCAATGATGATCTCCCCGCTTCATCGAGCGGGTCGTTGGCTCCGTCGAATGTAGACTCCATCCCGACCGCCTTCACCCCTTGCGACACCGAGGATGCCGAGGCGGGATCCCAAGAAGGGACCCATCAGGGGGAGGCTCCGGAGGCGCCACAAGGCAGCCTCCCGGACTTTGCGCCGGACTCCACATCAGAACCCGCAGTGGTTCCGGAGTCCGGCCGGCGGCCCGTTCACACAAAGGGCAAGACCGTGACGCCGGCGGATTCCGTACAACCGGAGGCGGCGGACAATTTGTTGGAGGCGCTCCAGAGCGCTTCCATCGAGGAAGAACACCGCACTGTTATGAGTGTGCTGATTCAGAAGGTACAGCTCGCCAAGAGCGGGCTGACCGAAGCCTGCAGCAGCCTTCTATCAGGCTTTGACGTAAGAAGATAAAAATATGCAATGTAATACCGCATAGACAGTAGCCCCTGATGCTCGGTTCGGTGTTCGGAAAGAAAAGCCGGACTAAGGATCTGGAAAAAAAGAAGATATACGCAGGGTTGCTAAAAAATTATGTCAATATGGGTTGCAGGCTGCGCTGCTGACCTCTGCCGCACTGACTGCGGAGGTCGGTGCTTTGAAGCAGGAGCTCGAGCGGTACGAGCAAGAGCTCGGTCGCGCCAAGAAGCAGCTCCAGGACAAAGAAGGTGAGTAACACCACTTTGAACTTGTACCTTACGGAAAAGGATTTAGGTTGCAACAATAAATAACAAGGATAACATGGGTACTGTAGGGGCCACGAACGAGGTGGCGACCCTGAAGGAGGCCGTGTCCGCGGCCGAACGCAATGCGACTGCGGAACGGGCAGAGCGAGGAAAGCAGGAGGCGCAGGTGGCGGTGGTTCGGCAAGAGCTCCAGGATCTCATGGAAAAGCATGAGAGTTTGGAGCGTGACTCAAAGACTCGAGAGTCCGAGCTTGCCTCGGCTCTCGAAAGTGCCAAAACTACCAAAGACGATGCCCATAAGTCCCTTCAGGAGATTGAGTTGGTGAGGAAGATAGCGGCGGGTAAGGCATTTTTCATGAAAACCAAGCATGTGAATGTAAATTACGTGTTACTTACCCGAATTCGGAGCTTTCCAGGGGCGTTTGCAGATCTGCCTCGCCGTGTGTCTGATGCCGCCGCATTCTACCGAGCCGAGGAGGGGAGCTCAACGGAGAAGGTCTTCTGGTCTCAGTATGCTGAGGCCGGCCATCCGGTGCCCCCTAGCGACCAGCTGAAGCAGCTGGTCGAGCTCCGCAAGGCGGCCGAGCAGGCCATGAAGGGCCTCATAGTCCGGCTGTGGCCTGGAGAGGCCATACCTGGGAGCTACTTCGGTCTCGTGCGACGGTTGGTGGATGTGTGCCCCTGGGTGGAGGTTATCAAGCGCTCCGCCTGTATTGAAGGTGCTCGTCGGGCCCTTGCCCGCGCAAAGGTGCATTGGGGCAAGCTGGATGCGGAGAAGCTAATCACTGACGTGCCACCAGCGGGCAAGGAATATCATACGCCCGAGATGTACTATAAGACTGTACTGAAGGGTGCCCGCAAAATTGCGGATGAGTGCCCCAGGGATGTAATTATTGAGTAAATTCGCAATGTGTTATCCTGTGCGCTGAAAACTTTGTTCATATGCGCTAAGCAACGCTTGTTAATTTAAAATATTACCTTCTGTGCGGCCGTTTATTAAATCTGAGAGATGGCAAGTCGTCGGCTTCAGCCCCCATGCCACGAGTGCTGGGGTGTTCGGGATAAACTTGAGCACTCTTGTTCCCATTTTTGGGTCCATCTAGGGACGCGCTCAACACAACGAACAAGGCAACCGGACTTATAGTTCTTGAACACTCTCACTTAGCCATAGAATTCTATAATTTTAAATTTCGGCAAAGCCCCTAGTATTCGGAAGACCGAATTCGGGGCGCTATCCACGCCTTCGTCGGACATTATCCGGAACTTCGCTCGAAGCGGCATAGGTCTTTAAGGACCCGAACAGACCTCTCGAACAGCGACCAGTCTCTCGCCTTATCATGACAGTCAGTTTTAGCTTTCTCCACTGAGGCGTTAACCCGGCTCAACCGGGGCGCAATCGCAGTGGTTCTCCCAGTGCTACCTTAGCCGATAGAACGGAACGTAAGGTGCCAAACTTGGGAGCCGGGCAAACCCAACTATTGACCCAAGACATGATTCGGAGCCGATTCATATAATGCTATAAGTTCGGGGTGCCGCACTTGTGAAAGTGTGCGGACTTTATCACACCATAATGCGGGGAACATAAGCCCCTGGTGTATTTGGCCGTACCAAAATGTACGGATGCGACATGTCGTAAATGAACATATATATATAATGTAATGCAATTATGGGCAAAAGTGCTGCATTTTATTCGAGAACATATGCTATGAGTGCGGAATGATACAAATAGTGCGGAAAGCAAGGGATTGGACGAATTAAAGGCGTCTCCCTCCAGGGGTAGGCCGCGGAATGGTGTATTTAACAAATTTAATGCTCGTAATGGAGACCACCTGAGTGTTCGTCGCAGCCTTTGTCCCTCCCTGGCTGTTGCATCATGAGTTCGGCAGGTTCGCCGCCGGACAGAGTTCTGTATAAAAAAGAGAGAAATAAAAGATAAAAAGAGCGACACACTTGGTAGCCCTTGGTGTGGTCGAACCGCACTCTGGGTCTGTTGTTGTTGTGCCTCTCCCCCTATGCCCATGGTATCTCCAGGGCGTAATTATGTACGCGGAGAGTTTGTCTTACAATTGTGCGAGGGCTGGGGTTGAGGCCGCATTGCTACGTGTGCTCGGAACGTGCCAGGTGGTCTTGGTTTATGTTGCTCTGGGTGCGTTTGGCCGTGTCCGGTCGTTTAACGGCCGGACTCGAAAATTGCCTTAAAAGGCTGCTCTGTACTTCTGCCGCGAGAGCCGCTGTATGTTCCTTTGTTCGGAGGGAGCGTTCCGTGTTTCCATTGACCGTGATGACTCCACAAGGGCCTGGCATCTTGAGCTTAAGGTATGCATAATGCGGCACCGCGTTGAATTTTGCGAACGCGGTTCGTCCGAGCAGAGCGTGATAGCCACTGCAGAACGGGACTATGTCGAAGATTAACTCCTCGCTTCGGAAATTATCCGGGGATCCGAAGATCACTTCCAGTGTGACTGAGCCTGTACAACTGGTCCCGACACCTGGTATGACGCCTTTGAAGGTTGTCTTTGTAGGTTTAATCCTTGAAGGGTCTATGCCCATCTTGCGCACTGTATCCTGATAAAGCAGGTTCAGGCTACTGCCGCCGTCCATCAGGACTCTCCTGAGGTGAAATCCATCGACGATTGGGTCTAAAACCAATGCGGCGAATCCGCCATGGCGGGTACTGGTCGGATGGTCCCTTCGATCGAAAGTGATCGGGAAGAGGACCATGGGTTGAATTTTGGGGCGACTGGCTCCATCACGTATATGTCCCTTAGTGCACACTTCCGCTCCCTCTTGGGTATATGCATTGCGTATATCATGTTTACCGTCCGAACTTGAGGGGGGAATCCCTTTTGTCCTCTGTTGTTCGGCGGCCGGGTCTCTTCCTCGTCATCGCTGTATAGCCCCTTGTCATTGTATTCGGCGATTAATTTGCCTGCCTGCTTGAATACCCAACAATCTCTGTTGGTGTGGTTAGCTGGCTTTTCGGGGGTTCCATGTATTTGACAGGAGCGGTCGAGTATTCGGTCCAAATTGGATGGGCCCGGAGTGGTTCTTTTGAATGGATTATTCCGTTGACTGGGCTTGGAGCCTTGGAATCCGGCGTTGACTGCCGTATCCTCATTGCTGTCGCCGTTAATGTGGCATTTGTTTTTGTTTCGACGCGACCTGCCATTGCGGTCCTTGGTATCTGCACTGCCAGCGTTTTTGCTGAGGTTGTTGCTGCGAGCTAGCCAGCTATCCTCTCCCGCACAAAAGCGGGTCATGAGTGATGTGAGGGCTGCCATCGATTTCGGCTTTTCCTGTCCTAGGTGCCGGGCCAGCCACTCGTCGCGGATGTTATGTTTGAAGGCAGCGAGGGCCTCTGCATCCGGACAGTCGACGATTTGATTTTTCCTTGTTAAGAACCGTGTCCAAAATTGCCTGGCCGATTCGTCTGGCTACTGGATTATGTGGCTTAGGTCATCTGCGTCCGGTGGTCGCACATACGTGCCCTGGAAGTTGTCGAGGAATGCGGCTTCTAGGTCTTCCCAGCATCCAATTGACTCTGCGGGCAGGCTGTTAAGCCAATGCCGAGCTGGTCCTTTAATCTTGAGCAGGAGATATTTGATGGCGTGAAGATCGTCGCCGCGGGCCATATGTATATGGAGGAGATAATCCTCAATCCAAACCGCGGGGTCTGTTGTGCCATCATAGGATTCGATATTAACGGGTTAAAACCCTTCGGGGATTTGATGATCCATTACTTCATCAGTGAAGCATAGTGGGTGTGCGGCGCCTCTGTATTGAGCAATATCGCGACGTAGGTCGAGAGAGCGTTGTCTGTGGTGTTCGGCCCGACCAGAGTAGTTGTATCCGGCGCGACGGTATTCGTCGTGGGTCTTGGGGCGCCCTCGTGATCCATAGATAGATCTGGATTGTCTTGCCTTGTCCTCCAATATATCCCGCAAGTCCGGAGCGTTCCCCCGTGGCTTTATGCTTTTTGAGCGATGCCGGGGTACGGTTTTGGTGGAGGGCTTGCATGCCTCTCTGTCACGGCCACGAGGTGGTCGGTCTGCCGTATTGTGCGCTGGTGATGCAGGTTTGTACGCTTCCTCCTCTAGTCGGGGGAGCAACTTGCGTTTTGGGTAACTTTTGTAGGGGCGTTCGAGTTCATACTCTTCGGCCGCGAGGACCTCGGTCCATCTGTCGGCCAGTAGGTCTTGATTAGCTTGAAGCTGTAGCTGCTTTTTCTTTAGGCTGTTTGCCGTGGCCATTAGCCTGCGTCTGAAACGCTCTTGTTCGACGGGATCCTCAGGCACGACGAATTCGTCGTCATCGAGGCTTGCCTCGTCTCCGGAGGGAGGTAAGTAATTATCATCCTTGACCTCTTCGTCTGCCGCCCTCTCGTGAGGGCTTGCTTCTGCCTCCTCCTGCGCTGGATCGTGCTAGAGGGGGTTGTCTTCGGCACTTTCTGGGGTGTTATTATCTCCTGTGCCGGAATCTCCATTCTTGCTGTGGCGGGATTTAGAGCGGCGCCGTTGACGTCGGCGCTTGGGCTGTTTCTTTAAGGAATCGGCCTCCGTTGCTTCTTCGACGTCCCCATCTTTTGGGGTGTCCACCATGTATATGTCGTATGACGAGGTGGTCTTCCAGTGTCCTGTAGGCACTGGTTCTTGATAGTCTCCGGCATCGTCGTCCATACCGTCGATGTCTTCGGAGTCGTAGTCGAGTACGTCGGTTAGATCGTCGACGGTGGCTACGAAGTGGGTGGTGGGTGGGCTCTGAATTTCTTCGTCGTCCGCGTCCCAACCATCCTGGCCGTAGTTCGGCCAGGGCTCTCCGGATAGTGAGAGATGCTTCAGCGAATCTAGGATATCGCCGAAGGGTGAGTGGTGAAAGATGTCCGCAGCGGTGAATTCCATGATCGGCGCCCAATCGGATTCGACTGGCAGGGGCGCAGGAGGTTCGGAGTCCGGCAGAGAGTCCGGCACCTCAGAGTCATGAGCTTTATGCGGGACAAGGTAAGTGTTCGGCTCCATCGCCGTAGAAGTTGCAGCTCCCAAGGCGGTGTCTAGCCATCCGTCCTCGATCTGAGCGATCGGCTCTGGACTATGGGTCGGAGCGGATTCGTGTGCGGCCTCCAAGGTGCTGTCCGGCGGCAGAGTTAGGTCGTGCCCATCGTGACAGCGCGGCACGCTCGGCTGTGGCTCAGATCCATCGAAGATCAAGTCCCCGCGGATATCGGCCGTGAAGTTTAGGCTTCCAAACCTGACCTGACAGCCAGGGGCGTAGCTTTCGATCTGCTCCAGATGGCCAAGTGAGTTGGCCCGCAGTGCGAAGCCGCCGAATACGAAGATCTGTCCGGGGAGAAATGTCTCACCCAGGACTGCATCGTTGTTGATTGAAGAGGCCATCAAGCCTATCAGTGACGACACAGAGGAACTCTCAATGAAAGCACCAATGTCGGTGTCAAAACCGGCGGATCTCGGGTAGGGGGTCCCGAACTGTGCGTCTAGGCGGATGGTAATAGGAGACAAGGGACACGATGTTTTACCCAGGTTCGGGCCCTCTTGATGGAGGTAAAACCCTACGTCCTGCTTGATTGATATTGATATTGTGGATGTTTACAAGAGTGGATCTACCATGAGATCAAGGAGGCTAAACCCTAGAAGCTAGCCTATGATTGTAATGATTGTTGTTGTTGTGTCCTACGGACTAGAGCCATCCGGTTTATATAGACATCGGAGAGGGCTAGGGTTACATAGAGTCGGTTACAATGGTAGGAGATCTACGTATCCGTATCGCCAAGCTTGCCTTCCACGCCAAGGAAAGTCCCATCCGGACACGGGGCGAAGTTTCAATCTTGTATCTTCATAGTCTTGGAGTCCGGTCGATGATGATAGTCCGGCCAACGATAGTTCGGCTGATGATAGTAGTCCGGCTATCCGGACACCCCCTAATCCAGGACTCCCTCAACGGCCCAATGGAATAATGGGCCGCTAATGGGTATAAAGTGATACACTGTTCATTACGGGCCAGTTTCACCACGGGACATTAATGGGTATAAAGTGATACAGTGTTCATAACGGGCCAGTTTCACCACAGACCGTTAATGGGCCAATAGTTACAAAGGGCCTCATATGGGCCGAAAGTCGTCATGGGCCATACATGGGCCGGAAGTTAAAACAGGCTGGAATCATATTGGACAGCTCAGATGATGCTATTGGGCCTAATTCAGATAGGTCGTAATGGGCCCTGGGTTTGCGGGCTGTAAATGGGCTATATGCGAACAGGACGTTAATAGGCTTTCCGCGGGTTGGCCCGCCACCTTTTGACCAAGTCAAATGGGTCGGCCTTTTCACAGGAATGAGCCTCTATTGGGCCATGCCACGTGTCGACGTATCATAGGCGCCCTCGGTCCAATGAGTGGATGACATCTGTCCCAACGGTGAGCCGACACGTGTTTCCTCACTACAAAAAAAGACACATCCATGACATTTTGGGCCGAACGAAAAAAAATTCTGTCATACATATGACACTTCTATGACGATAATTGTGACAAAACCCGGTATCATCACAGATGTGGTGGGCTCCTACTTCTATGACAAAAAATCATGACAGAAAATGGGCTTTTCGTCCTGGGCGGGCCGGAGACGCAGCTGCATGACATTCTTTGGGCCGTCCATGATGGAAAAAACCGTGGTAGAAGCGAGGGGGAGGAAAATTTCGGGGAGTTGCTGGTTACGGTGGGAGGTCGGGGGCCGAGCGATGCGCGTTTCTCTCGTACGTACGCGCGTGTGTGCGAGGCGTTGGCTCTAACTGAAGCCGAGCGAGGCGTTGGGCTCTAACTGAACCCGAGCAATTGCACTGCAGGCTACGCGTTACTGAACCCGAGGGATCGATCGATGGCTGTTAACTGAACCCGATGGAGCGATTCCTTCGCTACTGCTGCTAACTGAAGCCGATCGATTGGATTAACAGTGAGCGTTGTGGGGGGGTTTGGATGAACAGTGAGCAGTGGCGTTGCCTCTGGATGAACAGGAACCCGTGGTGTGGAGGGCTGGATGAACAGTAGACGGTGGAGGGGTGGCCGTGGAGGGGTGGTTGAACAGGACCCCGTGGTGTGGAGGGCTGGATGAACAGTAGACGATGGAGGGGTGCCCGTGGAGGGGTGGTTGAACAGTAGCCGATGGAGTAGAGCGTGGTGGAGGCTGGATGAACAGGAGCCCGTGGAGGCTGGGGTAGGTCGACGGTAGCCTGTGGAGGCTGGAGGAGGTCGACAGTGGAGATGAACAATATCCCATGGAGTCCCATTTTGCGGTACGCCACACCCCTCCCGATGAACAGGACCCCCGTTTCGACCGTAGCGCTCCAACAGAAGTCCGTTTCATCCGTTTTGCGGTACGCCACACCCCTTTCGATCAACAGGACCCCTGTTTCGACCGTAGGAGGTCCGTTTCCTCCGTTCTGCGGTACGCCAGGCCTTGTTTCCATCGCCTGTTCCGTCCAAGCCGGTTGGCTCCCACGCGTTCCCTTGCCTCCCGATGAACATGACGCATTCCGTTGCCTCCCCATGAACACGACGCATTCTGTTGCCTCCCCATGAACACGACGCATTCCGTTGCCTCCCCATGAACACGACGTATTCTGTTGCCTCCCCATGAACACGAGCCCTTGCCGTACATATGCGCAACTAGGCGTTCGTGACCCCACACGAATGTACACATACGTGGCCGTATTTTCTTTCTTGCACCCTGGCCGTTGTACGTACGTGTACATGCTACGTGCGCGCCTCTAGTACGACACGTATGCGCCTCTACTACGACACGTGCGCGCCTCTACATCGACCAGTATATATGTACGTACAAGTTCGCGGCCAGAATGACAATGCTACATACGCTTCGACCAGGTGGGTCCCGACCGTCAGGCAGTTCCTTGCATGCAAAAATGTAGCTGGTGGGTCCCAGCAGTCAGAGGGGCGAATCAGTTTTTTTGCCTGGACGCACTTCCTTTGTGTGCGAAGATGTAGCTGGTGGGTCCCAGCAGTCAGGGGGGCGAATCATTTTTTTTTGCCCCGACGCACTTCCTTGCGTGCGAAGATGTAGCTAGTGGGTCCCAGCAGTCAGGGGGAAACTTTTTTCGCAAAATACGGTGGCTCGTCCGGTGGGTCCCCGCTGCCAGGTGGAGGAATCATCATTTTCCGCGTAATAAGGAGGCACTTCCTTGCTGCGGCCGTGGACCCAGCTGTCAACCTCTCCACGTACAGTCCATGTCCGATGGAAGTCGTTCCTTGACCACGTTGACCACGCCACCCCGAGAGCACCATGGCGGTGGACAACGGTGAGGCCTAGGAAGGGGACGACTCGGAGCCAGGGAAGACACAGCAGTGGATGCCCACACGAAGAGGAGTACGAGGGTTCACTGGTTCGGCTACGGTGTGAGGCTGTTGTCGCCGTAGATTAATAGGGGGTGTGGGTGAGTAGAGGGATGGCCTAGCTAGCGGTGGGAGTAGTAGGGGGCAGTGAGGCCTCCGCGGCATCACAGCCGGCCACGGGAGGCAGGAGCACGCGGCACGACCGGCGCTAGTTTGGGCGGCTGGAGCAAGAAGACCAGAGGTTGAAGAAGCACTACAACCGTTGGATGAACATCGTACGATAACAGGAGCTAGAATCGTTCATGTTGACTAAGTTGACAAAGCCCTCCGTCCCCTTCAACTTGGTAGGCCCACAAGTCAGCCTCCCAATATGCTGGGTTCCAGCTGGCAAGGGGAGTATTCATTTTTTTGTGCGTAATAAGGAGGCACTTCCTTGAATGCGAAGATAGCTGGTGGGTCTGACAAGTCAGTGGGGGACACGTTTTTTTCGCGAAATACAGAGGCCCTTCCAGTGGGTCCCAGATGTCAGGTGGAGGAATCATTATTTTGCGCGTAATAAGGAGGCATTTCCTTGTGTGCGGCCGTAGACCCAGCTGTCAGCCTTTCCACGCACAGCCTACTTCCGATGGTGTCGTTCGTTGACCACATTGACCACGCCGCGCCGAGCGCATCCAAGGTGGTGGACGACGGCGAGCCCCGGACAACATCGAGCTGGAGATGGGAAGACGCGGGAGTAGAGTCGCAGACGGAGAGGTGTACGAGGGTTAACTAGTTCTAGTGCGGTGTGGTTCGGCAGTCGGTGGAGAAGAACAGGAGCTGTGGAGGGTTGGAGGGATGGCATGGCCAATGGTGGAGTAGCGCTTCATGGCGAAGCGTGCTAAGCAGAGCTGCTAGCAGCAGGAGGCGGGAGGTGGTCCCTGCGGCGCTGGAGGAAGAAGACGAGAGATAGAAGATGGATGCCGGCCGTTCGATGTAAATCCAACGGCTAACATGTCAAAATCATTTGTTGACTAAATTTACAACGACTTGCGTTGGCTTCGACCTATTGGCCCACATTTCAGCTTCCAAAAATGTGGCACGTATTCAACCCATTTTTTCAGAATTTATAGTCTTTTTTTGTGCGATAGAATTTTGCAGTCAATTTGATCTTTTTTTTGAATTACAGCCATTAGCTGGGCTGGGTGAACAATTAATGTAGCTTTCATGCGGCCCATTTATTTTATTTCCTAAAAAATTACAGGCCATTTGCACTTTATCTAAATACACGATTTTGCTGGGCTGATTCTAATTATAATGTTGGGTTGGGCCAGCAATGTTAACAAAAAATAAAAAAGGGCTGAGCATTTTGTTATAAATATATTTAAATAATAAGTGATATTATTACATTCGTCCTTAAATCTTACCAAGCTTTTGTACGCAATCACTAGGATTTTCGTGCCAAAACAATCCAGGATTTTATTTGTTAAGAAATTATTTTTATAAGTTAATAAGATGTGGGATATTGTTTTCTTACATATGTAAGTATCTGTTAAATATATGATGACAATAAAAATAATATAAAATAACATATAAAATAATTTAAATATATATAATATAGTTAAAAAGGAAACATAAGTTGTACCTGGCGTTCCTATTCTTATATAGAAAAATACAATAGACCGCTGTGTTTTCTTCAAAAAAATACATAAATTGGGCTGCCAAAAATAAAACCTCGGATGGGAGGTCCATAGGCCGGACGATACATGATGGCCCTAATAAAATACAAACAGGCCCTCCCATCCGAGGTCGTGGGCTGCGCATGTTAAAAAATGAAAGCCTAGACGGGGCAGCCGAAAACCACGTCCAACACTTGCCAAAACTCCGTCCCTCGTTTTCTCTGTGTTTCGCACACTCAACATTGTGTGGGCATTTTGACTGTGCATCATATGAAGATGTGCTATGCATGAATGTTGATCGGCATGATGTTAACTGGCTGGTAGTTCCATTTTCGACCACGAATAAAACTTCCGACATGATGTTAACCCTGTTTGAAAAGGCCGTGTTAATATAAATGCTCTGCCTCTGAAAGTTGCAGTTTCTTATCTGAAATTGAACTTGCAATTTCTTATCTGAAACTGAAACTTGCAGTTTCTTCTCGTCTGCACTTTTATACTCCTACGAAACTACATTTTTAAGTGCTAAAAATAGATCTCTAGAATTCATAAAATTCTTCATATGCTCAATACTGCAAATCTGAAATTCAAAAGACATTCATATCTGAAATTACTCTCAAAATACACAACACAAAACACAACTCACAACCTGCAAATACTGACAACCCTAAGCTCCTCCTGACAATTCACAACCTGCCCGACTATTGGGCTAGGGGGCATTCCCCTCCTATTCCTCGGCGGCAGATAGCCGCCCCATGAGACGATGTGAACGGCGAGGGAGACGATGGCGGTGAAGCGTCGTCGGGCCAATTGCTTTTCTCCTCTTGTAGTTGGGTTCGATCGACGAAGACTCCACCGGCTCGCTCTGGCAGGACACCCTCACAAACAGCACCCTGTAGATGCTCGATCCTTCAATCTCTGGTGGATGCTCCATCTGGGATCGATACTCCCACCACCGCTCCCTAACGGTCGGATTCGGTGAATCTGTTTGCTCCATGTCCTAGAGGAGCAGCTCTATGTACTCCGGCACGACCCCCCTCCGGGAGTATCGCCGCCTTTTCGCTCTGTTGCGGATATTTGGCCATGGATGTCACCGTCGCCGCTAGTTGGTCCTTGTTGTCAAACCAAGACTGTATCTCCAACATCCTAGCTAGCTTCACAGGGTCGCCTTCTGCGATCCTCACGTATCGGTTGTACTCCTCCATCGATCTACTCCACATCACCTTCACTCGCCGGCGCTGGTTTTTGAATGGAAGAGGAGAGGAGCGGTGCTTGTTTTGGATTAGAACGGGAGAGGAGCGACGCTGGTTTTGGACTGGAACAGGAGAGGAGGGGCGGTGGTTTTGAAATGGAAGAGGAGAGGAGCGGCGCTGGATTTAGATTGGAACAGGATAGGAGCGGCGGTGGATTTAGATTGGAACAAGAGAGTAGTGGAAGAGAGGTGCTCGTCTTGGAAGTATTTTTTTGTTGTTTTGCGTACTTTGGGTCAAAGTTTGACCACGTACTGTATGTGACAAGCAAAATGTGAATGCATGTCACCAAAAATTGTATCGTTTGGTTCGTATCTGAATGTACTTTCAAATTATATTATTTTTGCAACGTATAACATATATTTTATGTGCGAAAATCATGGTCAATTATGACCCAGAATAAAAGGGAGACTAGTTAATGTGGGGTCGCTTTCTTAATTGAAGGGTAAATTGATTTTGATTTTGATCCAGTCATAGTGCGCCGGCCTTCTCGCCCAATCCTAAATCGCTGTCGCACGCTCCTCTCCCTCTTCTCCATTGCAAAATCACCTCCTCTCCTCTCCATCATCTCCATTCCAAAACCACCGTCTCGCCTCTCCCTCTTCTGATCTTCTCCATTGCAAAACCACCTCCTCTCCTCTCCATCATTTCCATTCCAAAACCACCGTCTCGCCTCTCCCTCTTCTGATCTTCTCCATTGCAAAGCCACCTCCTCTCCTCTCCATCATCTCCATTCCAAAACCACCTCCTCTCCTCTCCGTCATCTCCATTCCAAAACCACCGTCTCGCCTCTCCCTCTTCTGATCTTCTCTCCATTGCAAAACTACCTCCTCTCCTCTCCATCATCTCCATTCCAAAACCACCTCCTCTCCTATCCCTCTTCTCTATTGCAAGACCACCGTCTCTCATCCCATCTTCCAAAGCTAGCACCGGACCACTCAGAACGACATCTATGGAGAGGATGCAGCAGCAAATTAGGCAGATCGCCGGCGGCGACCAGGCAATGTTAGCCAGGTTGAAGGAGATCCTTAGTTGGTTTGACAATAAGTGGGAGATTTCGAGGATGGTGCGGGCCATGTGGCAATGTATGCGAAAGAGCGAGACGACGGTGATGTACATGTACTCCTCGGCGGCAGTCACGCCACAGTCCTCCGAGTTCATCAAGTATCTCCTATGGGCGATGGAGCAGACAGATTCACCCGAGGCGACAGTCACGCGGAGGTGGTGGGTGTACAGGTCGAAGGTCGAGCACCCAGAGGATAACGAATCGATCGAGTATGGTGTGTCGTTCGTGAGGGTGCAGAGCCAGCCGGAGCCATAGGAGTATTCGTTCTCCCACCGCAAGAGGAGGACGGATGGCGCGACGTCGCTTCCCCGACGTTCTCCATGGTTCCCTCGACGCTCGCCTTGTTTCAACGGCGGCGGTAGGGTTTAAGGTAAGATTCGCACTAACCTAATCTTCCACCTGCTCATGCTTACAATCAGTGTGACAGCTAATGAAAATCATGCTTACAATCAGTCTCCGAGTACTACGCCAATCACCCTAAAATAGCTCTGGACCTGTGGGTCAAAGTTGTGACACAGTGTACAAATAAATAAAAATAGATTGGTGCTTCTTTCAGAAAAGAGTACTCCCTAGAAAACTGCCAATATAAGCTACTAGTATTTGGTTAGAGGATTTGTTGCCCAGAAAGATTCGTCCACAGATAGCGCCACATATCCCACTGGTTGTGGTGGATGCCAATGCGTGCATGCAGCATGGTTGGTGTCGGTAATTTTTTACTTGGCACACCTCGCACTCTGCATATATGCCGGTTCCATACGTACATTTGTGCAGTTCCACCAAAATGCAGCTGAATAACCCTTTTTGCACAGATAATGAAAAAGCATGATTACATTATAGTGGCACTAGTTGATGAAACACACAAAATAAATAGAAGAAAATATTGCGATAGTATCATAGTATGCCACGCTGCGAGGGCAAGATGGGCCCGGTGATGCCTCATACGGTACGCCTCATACTGGACATCGTCCCAAGTCTCCCGGATACACCTTCTGCCAGTGATGAACATCAGTGTACAGCAGTAGTACAAGGAGGCGCCTTGAGACATTCAAATCTCTATTTTTGTACATATCAACTAAAATTAAGCACCCCAGTTGCAGAAACGCTTAAACATTAACAATGGGACTAGTTGATGAAACATACTTTAACAAAGAGAAGCACTTTCTTTATCTACATTGGAAATGAAATGATAGAGATGACACTCGCTCTATTTTAACTGTATTATTACTTCATTTTATCAGTGACACTAGGGTCGAGTAGGTGGCAAACGAGGTGTACCGTGCGTCGCAAGGATGGAGGCCGGGGGTGCTTAGACTGGGATGCTGAAGCTGGCTCTTTCAGTCACCAACATGGATGATTCAATTCATGGGACCTTTTGGTGCAGTTCACCTAAAATGAAGCAATGTCCCGTGAGCTAGCAGCTTCTTCTTCAAATTTTTTAAGAAAAGGGCTCCAGCCCCGGTTCCATTTCCATCAGAAAACAAAACCCACGGAGCTTCTTCTTCATTAGTTGCAACAAAATTGAGCAACATCAAGGTTGGTTGTGAAGCTCCTGGAATGCTCAACTATAATTTGGATATCATTTGTGCAGTTCAACTAAGATCGAGCATGAAATGTATATCTCTATTTGCATAAAAAAGGTGGAAAGGAGGGTGCCTAACAAGTAACAAGTGATGAAACATGCATCAAATGAAAAGAAGCATGTTCCTTATCTGAATGGCAATCCTACAAGGACAGTCGCAATTTCTAAAGCAGTGGCATTGCTAGATATTAGTGTGGGCATCAGGATTAACTATGACAACCGTTAATACGACATTACTTTGGGCACGAGAGAGTAGGCGGAACAGGACAGTTGCATTTCTAACGAAAAGAACCAACTTATCTTAATGGGAAATTTTACCAGGACATGTAAAGAAGTGCCATTGATTCATATTACTGGAGGCATTGCATTGAAAACAACATTGGTTTAACGTGTCCTTACTTTTAACAATGCGACTGCTACATTTTACCAGTAGCATTACATAAGAGTGGCTCGGAGCAACAAACATCAGAATAGGATATCTGGGTTGGTCCCATTTTTGTTCGGTATAGCCACCTTATACTGTGTGAGGCTAGCAAATCTAGTGATGGACTTACTTTGTTGACTTTTCCCCCAGTCCCCACTTTATTTCCTTTTTCAACCAATAGATCGGGTTTATATTGAGTTTGTACTGCGTTTCCCTTTATTTCCCTATTAGTCCTAGAGACCAGTTGGACAGCCAGTCTCTGCTACTTTTCGCCCCCATTATTTCCTCTTTCGACCAAGTCCTAGATTCAGGTAACAAATCCTCCCCCACCCCCACCCCCTTTCTTCCTTGTTTCAACCAAGTAGTACTAGATTTGAGTGCATGAACTAGTTTTACCTCTTAAACGTAAAGTTTTCGAATAGCCGATCGATCCTATCTATGAGGGGGCCTGAGAAATAGTAAAAGTTACAAATGCAGCGACGTCAGGAGCTCGGGAAGTAGAGCAAGGCCGGTTCGAAGGAACTTATACCTGATGATCGTCGGGATGTCGCTAGGTGGGCGGCGGGAGGCCGCATCTGCCCACACTCCGACAGCAAGGAAGAAGGGGTCGGAGGCCCTCCCTCGCCAGCGGTGCTTGGGAGAGAACGGCAAGGCAGGCTGATCGGGATGCGCCCAGCAGTGGGTAAGAGCCGTCGTCGAGGACGACCGCATGAACGTTGCACCTTCTCACCTTCCCCGGCGGAGAGGATCTGGCTGGATCTGTGACCAGTGGTGAGCAAAGAGAGAGAGTGTGTGGCCACCGCTGTCGTGTTTAGATCTGGAGAGGCCGAGACGGTGTGAAGAGAGCAACACTAGCAAGCAAGCGCGGAGGCTCCTGCCTATACAGTGGAGTAGTACTTAGTTTTCTTTTGTCTACCGGAGCCGGCTTGACCTCATCAATGACTGTCGAGAAGTCTTCATGCACGTGGCCCGGAGGCGCAGTTGTCGTCATTTTGATCTGAAGCGCCGGATTATAACATATAACACGAAAAAATGCCACATGACAAGAAATCATAACTTCACTGCCCAAAGGAGACAACATGAATCCCGACGGACAAACTAGACGAGGATCAAAGCTCAAATTAAAGATAAACTCGTAGAAAAGGGGTCCATCAATAGATGTCCTAATTAACATAGCCGGCTTGACCTACATGGCAGCCGAGTAGTCACCATTCGTGCATGTGCCCCCAATGACTAGCCCAACTCAGTTGTCACTGTTTAACCCTCGCAGTGATCCAAAGCACATGACACATAATTTTGTGAGATGACAAGAAACCTTTTTTTAGATTTCTCACCACAACTACAGCCAAGTACAACACAACCTGCATGATATGTAGAGGATAGCCAATCCAGGCGTGTCTGCTGGAGTCTGGTCACATGCATGGACGAACTGATCTTCTATGTCTTGCAGGGATCGTCCAGGCACAAATGTAGTACAACACTTCTCTAGTACTATTGCTCGTCTCCCTCTTCTATTAAGTCACCCAACTTGCGGGGCCGGGGAGTGTTCCTATGGTCGGTTCTCAATTGCTGTCCCACATGTGTGTGCAAACGTAATATGACGCGCGTTCCATTCGGAGAGCAGCGTGCCAGACCGACCGACTGTCTGGGGTGCGACGCGAACGCAATTTTCGTGCTGTATACTCCGTACATGTGTACTGCCGTTTTCTAGACGCTTTGCTCCATGGCGCGGGCGCAATCCATGGATACAAAATTAGTATACTGTATACTATTTAAAAGTCGAGGGCAGGGCTTTTCCTGCCCGGTAGGTGGCGGGACAGTTCCGCCTAGTCGGTTCGACAGAGATGCGAGAAGACGAGGGAGTAGGCTGCTGCAAACGTCGGGCTGTGTGATTTGACAGCAAGTTACTGCTGGACAGGTGGGGCCCCGTGATTTGACTTGCCATTATCATTTTAACTGCGGCGCTACGACCGGCGTGAGTCTCCTGATTCCTGACCACCTCCATACAGGTGCCTCTCCCAATGCTCCACCATGTAGTAGTAGAGGCTGGCTCTTGCATGAGAGCCCACTTCTCCACTTTTTCCTTACCTCTATTTCCTCCACATATGCAAAAATGCCATGTAAAGCGCACTATTGTACTTACTTGCTCCTACAGGTGCTTAAGCTTGCCACATAGGCATAAAGTCTGATGTGGCAAGTTAATCAAGAAGAGAGAGACTAGTTTGGTGACCCAAGGAAGAAACTGTGCTAAGCGCGTGTACCTAGGTGAAAAGACAATTTTGAGTCTATAGCTAATTAAATGAAGCAAACTTAGCAAAACCATTTCATTGGAAGAGGTCACTCCTTGGCAAATGCAATAAATACTAGTACTCCCTGTATCCCATTATATAAGAACGTTTTTGACACTACACTAGCTGGTGTCAAAAACGTTCTTATATTATGGGACAGAGGGAGTACGAAGAAATAGATAGAGAGGAGTAAAAAATAAACTTATAGCCAACCTTGTTGTAGTATGAGTGACTAAGTGATGACTATGTATGACATGCCAACATCAGATAGCCTAACGCACCGTGTTAAATCTCCAAGGGCGCGACCACGCGAGCGACGCGACGGTCGTGGTAGGCGCGACCATGATACGGGCTGCTGGCAGCCCTTGGATCTGATATCAAACGGTCACATGCTAAGTTGCTGAAAATTTTAAGAATAACCCTCCAGGATAGGATATTCACCCATAGGTCTAGAATCACGCCATGCAACCGTTCGATCTCAGATCCAAGGGCTCTCGGAAGCCCGTATCATGGGAGAATGGAAAGCCACTACCCTGTCGTTCGCACACTGGCAGTTCGCTCCTACTCTTTCCTGCACGTCCTTTAATACTATGGCGGTTTGTTCCTAGTCGTCCCGTCCATTCACATTACGGCAGTTCCACTAATCCTAACTCTCCTCCCAAATCCATGGCGTCCCAAATCTCCCCGATCGGCGGTGAGTACAAGGTTAGAACCATCACCGGCAATGAGTTCGACGTCATCTACACCCGTACTTCCGCGATGGTGAAAGGATGCCTTTCTCGCTTCAGACGCATGTTTGAAAACTCACATGATGAGTGGGTCGCTGGGCTAGATGTTGAGTACACCACAGTCGTGGGACGAGATAAGGATCTAAAGGATGAAGAGAGGAAGAAGCCCGTCGTGATCCAGGTTTGCGTACATAACGTTTGCTTGGTCTACCACATATTCCATGCTGACGTTGAGTGCCAGGATTTTAAGAACTTCCTTGAGGACAAAACAGTCAAATTTGTTACTGTAGACTTTAAGAATGACAAAGTAGTCCTGCGTCAAATAGGCCTCGTTGTAGGCAACCCCTTCGACCTCCAGAAGAATCGGCTGGTGCCCTCTCGTAAGCCCTCAATGCTGACCCTGGCAGGAGCCATGGTTCATCCTTCGTACCGCAAACTGGAGAAACCTCATTACACATTTCATCGTCATGCATGGCAGTGGAATGTACTGGATATAGACCACATCCACTATGCTGCAATGGATGGCTACCTTTGTTTCAATATCTACAAGGGTTGGATGAAGAGCAACAACCAAGTTGGCTGTTCAAGCAAAGAAGTATCGGCCAAGAGGAAGAGGGACAAGGACGAAGTCGAGGACGTGGACGAGGACTCCGAGTAAGGTGGCAGTGTCGTTGCTCATGGCGGTTCTAAACTTCTAATGCAGTGTCTACCGGATTAGTTGCATAGTTTAATTTTAGGTGTGCTTAGTTTAATTTGAGGGGTGTGTTGTGCTGATCCCCCAGCAGAACTATGTTATGTTTCTTCTCTTTACTTTAACTCTTCAGTATGTACATACTAGTACTAGTATTTCTTTATAGAATTTAGCACCCCAATTAAGCACGTACTAGCTTTTTTAATAGTACTATATGCATAATTTGGCGACGAGCGCTCTCTATATGTACCACCTTTTTTTAAAATTACAATTTTTGCTCCATGGCGCAATCCATCGATAGTGGAGTACTACTGTACAAAAGTATACATTTTTAAAAGGCTAGTGTACTGTTCATCACATATACATATATATAGTCAGTTAAATTCTCAACCTAGAACGACGTGCATGCCATATAGTAAACCGATCCGGAGGAAGTATAGTAAAAATGAGGTGATTTTACCCAGCGATCGGCGGGGGAGCATGGCCTGTCATGTGGTCCCACGTGTCATGATGTACCAAGGCGATGCGCGTGTCCCTCTTGAGGCAGAAGCAATACTAGTACGTGGTTTGACATGATGTCGAACCAAAGTGTGAAATAATGGTTGCTTCGTCCGTCTGGGAAGGTGCGGCATTGTGATTTGACGTCTCATTGCTCATTACTAACACTAGGCCGATACGAGTGGGGTGCGTCCCCCTACTGTTCTGCACTGTTATTTGGTGCTTGACACATCGACCCGGTTGCACATGAGATGACCCCCACATCCTTTGTCAAAATAAGCAACACCCCGATCAATGCATTTCACTCTTCCGTGCAACGGACGGGTACCTTACTTGCTCCTACAGGTGCTTAAGCTTTCCACATAGGCATAAAGTCTGATGTGGCAAGTTAATCAAGAAGAGAGAGACTAGTTTGGTGACCCAAGGAAGAAACGGTGCTAAGCGCGTGTACCTAGGTTAAAAGACAATTTTGAGTCTATAGCTAATTAAATGAAGCAAACTTAGCAACACCATTTCATTGGAAGAGGTCACTCCTTGGCAAATGCAATAAATACTAGTACTCCATGTGTCCCATAATATAAGAACGTTTTTGGCACTACACTAGTGTCATAAACGTTCTTATATTATGGGACAGAGGAAGTACGAAGAAAGAGACAGAGAGGAGTAAAAAAATACACTTATAGCCAACCTTATATCCAACCTTGTTGTAGTATGAGTGACTAAGTGATGACTATGTATGACATGCCAACATCAGATAGCCTAACGCACTGTGTTAAATCTCAAAGGGCGCGACCGCGCGAGAGATGCGATGGTCGTGGTAGGCGCGACCATGATACGGGCTACTGGCAGCCCTTGGATCTGAGATCAAACGGTCGCATGCTAAGTTGTTGAAAATTTGCAGAATAACCCTCCAGGATAGGATATTCACCCATTGGTCTAGAATCACGCCATGCAACCGTTCGATCTCCGATCCAAGGGCTCTCGGAAGCCCGTATCATGGGAGAATGGAAAGCCACTACCCTGCCGTTCGCACGCTGGCAGTTCGCTCCTACTCGTCCCCGCACGTCCTTTAATACTACGGCGGTTCGCTCCTAGTCGTCCCGTCCATTCACATTACGGCAGTTCCACTAATCCTAACCCTCCTCCCAAATCCATGGCGTCCCAAATCTCCTCGATCGGCGGTGAGTACAAGGTTAGAACCATCACCAGCGATGAATTTGACGTCATCTACACCCGTTCTTCCACGAGGTGAAAGTATGCCTTTCTCGCTTCAGACGCATGTTCGAAGACTCACATGATGAGTGGGTCACCGGGCTAGATGTTGAGTACACCACAGTCGTGGGATGAGAGAAGGATCTAAAGGACGAAGAGAGGAAGAAGCCCGCCATGATCCAGGTTTGCGTGCATGACTTATGCTTGGTCTACCACATATGCCATGCCGACTTTGAGTGCCACGATTTTAAGGACTTCCTCGAGAGCAACCTAGTAAAATTCGTTACTATAGACTTTGGTAACAACAAAGAAGTCCTGCGTCGGATAGGCCTCGTTGTAGGCAACACCTTCGACCTCCAAAAGAATCGGTTGGTGTCCTCTCGTCAGCCTTCAATGCTGACCCTGGCAGGAGCCATGGTTCATCCTTCGTATGGTAAACTAGAGAAACCTCCATAAACGTTTCATCATCATGCATGGCAGCGGTATGTACTAGATATAGACCACATCCAGTATGCTGCAATGGATGGCTACCTTTGTTTCAATATCTACAAGGGTTGGATGAAGAGCAACAGCCAAGTTGGCGGTTCAAGAAAAGAAGTATCAGCCAAGAGGAAGAGGGACAAGGACGAAGTCGAGGACGTGGATGAGGACTCCGAGTAAGGTGGCAGTGTCGTTGCTCATGGTGGTTCTAATGCAGTGTCTACCAGAATAGTTGCAAAGTTAAATTTCAGGTTTGCTTAATTTAATTTGAGGGGTGTGTTGTGCTGAGCCCCCAGCAGAACTATGTTATGTTTCTTCTTGTTACTTTAACTCTTCAGTAAGTACATACTAGTATTTCTTACATTTCATCTTTTAGTTGGTATAGTACTACCACTCGTTTATTCACATTATATATGTACAATATATATGGCCAACATCATATAGCCAGCTGTTTAGTTGTCAAAGAATTTCAGGGTGCTTAGTTTTGTCAAAGAATTCCAGGGTGCTTAGTTTTATTTGACGGGTGGGTTGTGCTGGACACCATTATTGTGACTAGCTTTTTTTAATAGTACTATATGCATAATTTGGTGACGAGCGCTCTCTATATTACCACCTTTTTTTAATTTCAAGTTTTACTCCATGGCGCAATCCATCGATACTACTGCTGTACAAAAGTATACATTTTTTTAAAGGCTAGAGGGCGGGGCAATCTAGCTTGGTCGGTTTCACGAGAGGCGAGGGCCTTTGTGATTTGATGGCTCATTACTGCTGGAAGGCGGGGCCTTGTGATTTGACTGCTCGTATAAATGCGCTGACGACTTGATCGAGGAGGAGCAAAGAACCGTGCGGTATACTCAAGTTTTCCACTGGAGTAGTACTGCGACGGAGGAGCACGAAACACGGCAGCCCAGTGCCATATGGCGATATAAAAGGATCTAATTTGCTAGTCATCTCATTGTTAGCATTGTTCTATTCATTCCCTCAAAAAACAAAAACCATTGTTCTATTCATGCCTCACAGAGAATGTGACACGTGTGGCGAAACACCCGAAGCAAAAGATGAAACACAGTAGCAAAAGAAGAAGGAAGATTATCACCCCAAATGATCTAATTCACCGCGGAGTCGTAACTACTTCTTCATCGCCTCCATGACCTCCATCTCCTTGCGCGTCTCCTCTGCCATCTTCTTCATTCTGTCCATGACGCGGGATTTCTCGACGCGAGCCTTCATCATCTGTTCCACGGCCGCATTATGTACCTTGACAGCAGCCGGGTGCTCGATGCGGAGCTTCGCCAACTCCTCCTTCTGTTCCATGATGAGGGCCTGCAGCATCTTCATCGAGGAACTACTATTCTCATGCAGCTTCTTCCAGCCGGCGTTCTTCTCCTTCAACAGGTCGATCTTGTGGCAGAGCTTCGCCTTGTCCTCCTGAAGTCGCAGGATTTCGCCGGTCGCCTTCTTCTCTGAGGCAATGCTCTTCTTCAGCAGCATCACCAAGCCGACGGTCAACTCCCCCTGTTGATTGAGCTCAGCGGGCATGTCGTCGAGGCTCTCCTTCAGCAACTCCGTCAAGCCTTGGATGAACTCCTTCTGCTTATTGAGGTGCTTATTGAGCTGATCGGCCATGCCGTCGAGGGATAACGACTCCTGCTCCGCCGGCTCGGCATGTTCGCCTCCGCGGCTAGGGCGCTCCTGGGAGCCATCGCCTATCTGTGAGAGATATTTCGAGGTCTCTGCATGGCGGCGAGCCCTCTTTTTTTCCACAGCCTTGGTTGCTGCTCCTTGTTATGAGTAGTTCTCGACCTAGAGCTCTGCTCACCGGCCATGGCAATGACGGACGAAGAAGAAGCACTTATGAGGAGGAAAGGTAGAGTAATTTTTGGTTAGGTAGTTCCCCTTTTTATAACCTACGTACTAGCACTAGTAGTACTAATACCTGCATAGTGGGAACACATTCAGGTTTGGTACGTAGTACTAGTAGGTGTGAGCAGGCTTTCGAATGTGATGGGAACAAGGTAAAGATCAATTGATGGTTTTTGTTTCAAGGCCCGAAACGGCTCCCGATGAGTTTAGTGGAACATAAATTTCAAGTAGACTACACTGCTCAAATGCGTAAATATTATGTTACTATCAAAAATTGGCACAAAATACGAAGGAGACCAATGGAAGTACTACTAGCAACCCACAATTTAACTACTCGCATGCGCGCAGTGGAGTAATAATATCTTTCTTCCGCCCTCACATCCACTCAATTTGCATGCGCTGTATTAATTGACAATCAATGAAGTGAACGACTTTACACGCGTCAAATTATCACATGGGGTGGATCTTGGTATGAAATTGCGTCCGCCCGTGTACCCGCATGTGCGTGCGAGGGAATGAGTGCGTGCGTGGCGTGCGTGCACATCTTCGCTTCATGCATGTACCGCCAGTATGGCTCAGGGAGGACAAGTACATTCTTCTGGAACCAGCAACATGTCACTGTGATCAATCCACGCAAGGAGGTCGTGACAACACCTCCACATGTGCCACGTGGCTTCATGAACTGTAAGAGAGACACTGTGTAGCGTGCCATTGCTATTCTAATTTACGTGTTTTGCACATACTCGAAGTACTAATAATTTACACGTGCATTGCACGCATCAGATTTTGCAACCAAATTATGAATAAATACCACACTATAGCATGTAAGCTCTTAGTCATATATACGTGATGTAGCCCTTCGTTTAATTCTTATAGTTCATATCATTCAAAATCAAATTAGTTTTTATAAAAAAAACTAAGAACGCGTGAATAGGAAAAACATGGGATTATAGTGGAATGTCGTATTGAATCCTACAGGATTGTACGAGTGTTTGATTGTGCATAGAAAAAACGCAGAATTCTTTCAAAGAGCTTTGAGTGGATGGGATGTTTCCTATGAAATCTAGTGCAAATGAATCATATGGAAAAATTCCTATGGTTTACAATTCTACGAATCGAACAACCAAGATAGGAAAAATTCCTAATGATTAGAATCCTCCAAAATTCCTTTGAGAATCCTTTGAATCAAAGAAGCCCTTAATCTATTTTATGATTCACGGAATTGTGCGTTGTAAAGCATAAAGTAAAACAAATAATGGCAATTCAAGTAGAAAAAAAGTTTGGGCAGTTATGATACGGAAGATTCTGGAACAAAAGAGAACCACTTTTGTTTTGAGGTTTGTGCATTATGCTTAAGTTCAACCATGGAGTCTACTAGATTGTACATGTGGCAAAATCCGGTGGGGGCTAGAAGATGGTGAGAGGGTCCGAGTGGAGGGAGACTATTAAGGAATGCACAAGTGCGAGATCGATATTTAGAGAGAGGGGGCGAACACGTGCGCTGTTGCACGCAGTGGCGGAGCCATGAAAAATAAATGAGCTAGGGGGCCAAGCATTGCTAATCCTTTACGAGGAGGGTCAATTCATGAAATTAAACCTTTTTTAGCAGCAATTGTCTAATGATCACATTCGTATTAGCCTCGATATATAGTGATGTTAGGGGGGGGGGGCAGGGCCCTTACTGCCCCCTGTCTTCGCCATTGTGCACGCATCTAAGAGATGAAGCGGAAGGCATGGATGATGAGAGGGGGACATTGGATATATAATTAATTTGGGTGTATTAGCTATTTATGTTAATCCTATATAGAGAGGTATAGATTGATCGATGTGGACATGGGAGAGGTATAGATTGATCGATGTGGACGTGGGAAAGAGGTTGAGACCTCGCTGGATATATCGATTGATCGGTTTGTGTGGAAAACTATAAAAGACCTAGCTATATACACACATACATAGAGGAACATCGATCATTGCGCATGCACGCGTGAGAGATAAAGAATGCCCAGTATGAGGGAGAGGGGGATGTGTGTGGGTGTGTGCCTTCATGGGAGACAGACCTGAAGAAAAAGATTGCATGCATGCGATAGATAATGCCGACTGGTAGTGTGTGTGCATGCATGCACGAGAGAAAGTTAGTGGTACAATTATAAAGAGAAGACTACTGTGTGGGTGTAAAAGAATAAGTGAGGTCATAATCAATGTAAAGTTGAATTCAAATATTTGAATAAGAGATCCTGATGTTTGAAACCCATGCATGCATGAATATAACGGAGATCTGCACGGTGTGCTTTGGAAACGAGCATGTTGTAATGTATACACATTGAACAAGGTCAGACTGATTTGAATTTGAGATACCGATGGCAGACATCATTAGCCCATGTCGCATCCGTGCATGTAATTGGAGATGATGGGCGGCTTTCGCATCACATATCTATATCTATACCCCTATATTATATTATATTATATATATTTTTATATTGTGAGCGGGTAACTTTAACTTTGAAAGATGGTCATTGGATGAGGCGAATCCGAATGTCCAAAGATGGAAAATTTGAGCACTATTGGCCGTTGGATATCATCTAGATTCCAGCAGATTTCGCCACATGTATAATCTAGAAGACTCCATGGTTGAACTTAAGCATAATGCACAAACATCAAAACACAAGCACTTCTTATTTGTTCTAGAATCTTCCATATCATAATTGCCCAAATGTTTTTCTACATGATTTGCCATTATTTGTTTTTACTTTATGTCTTACAATGCACAATTCCATGAATCTTGAAATAGATTAGCTTTCATATAAAAACTAGATGATTTTGAATGAAATGAACTATAAGAATTAAACGAACATCTACATCATGCATATATGACTCAAAGCTTGCATGCTATAATGTGGTATTTATTCATAATTTGGTTGCCAAATGTCATGCGTGCAATGCACGTGTACCTTACTCTAGTCTAAATGGTGTCTGTGTGTGTGTTGTGCGTGTTGAGGTGCAAATTGTCTTTTTTTGGGTACACATTAAGCTTGTTCTTCCGAAATTTCAAGCCGCGCCTTGTTATGCCAAAAATTGAAGCTAGCGTCTTTGTCTATCGTGCTACGAAACTCCCGCCTCTTCAACCCCGCCTTGTACCCTGAAATATTTAAGATATATCTTTGTCTCGTTGTGCTCCGACAACTCCCTCCATCTCAACCCGCGCCTTGCTATTCTGAAATTACAGCGCGCGCGAAAACTCCCACCTCCTGTGAAATCCCGACACGTGAAATGCCCGTGGTACCCCTGAACCGAAAGAACTGCCTCAAATCGGTGGGGGGTACTTTCGTAACTTACCCCACATTTCGGACAAGCGCGTCTCTAAGCCATGGTTCCCCACTGCCATCCCATCCGCCCACCTATTCGTACACCGAGGCCGCGAAAACCCGCGACCAAACCCCACACCCTGCTCCGTCCGCCACCCAACCGGAGCTTCTTCCCCGACGACGTTGTCCACAGCAACACCTCGACGTCCCTCATCCACCGTACCGGATGAGGATCTGTCATCGATCTCATCGTCCCGCCGGTTCAGCCACCCCGTCCTCCACCTCCAAGGAGCTGCCCCAACATTCCCCTCGTCTTTCTTGCCACCTCCATTCCCTCACCGCCGTCTTCACCTGCACCACCGGAAGAGCATCATCATCACCGTTTCCATGGATGAAGCTGCAGCCTAATCGGCGCCACCAAAGAGGTTGTACACTAATCGCCGCATTTTCTTCTTGATTCGATCTCACAGTGCTGCCGGCGGTCGGTCCCGAGCCGACACGGCGCGGCTCCATCCACGGCGGCGTCGCCGGCCACTTCCTCCATGGTGTCGCTCCCTCGGCGTCGACGTCCACATCAGTAGGAGCTGCTGCTCCTTTAGCTCTCGCTCGCGCTGCTGCTCTGCTCTTGCTCTCGGTCCCCTGCCTGGTCTGCTCTTGCTATTGCTCTTGCTCGCGCTGCTCCTCTCGCTCTTGCTCTTGCTTGCGATGCTGCTCCGATTTGGCTACACTTCAGTTGACTGAATCGACTTTTGGGTCAGTCGATTTTCAAGGGGTGGGCTCACCGGGGTGAAGGAAGAACCAGCCGCAGCAGGGAGGGGGGCTCGCTAGAGAGGTACCCCACTATCTATGTTAGGGTTAAGGATGGGGGCGGTGGTCGCCGGAGGTGGCGGGGCATTGGCGGGGCGGTGGCGTGGGGATCGCCGGAGAAAAAGCTCGGCATGGGAGGGCCTAGAGGGATGGCCGGGGTGGCGACGGACCGGCGGTGGGGAGTGTTTTCGGGGCGGGCGGGGCGGCGCACCGCCGACCACGGGCGGCGGGGGGCTGCTGTTTGGCCGGTGGTGGCTGGCGGCTCAGGGGGGTGGAGGTTGAAGATGAACCGCAGGCCCTTGATTTCGTATCCAACGGCTGCAAAATCGACTGACCAGAGATGAAAAAGTCAGTCGACCGACGTGTAGCCTCACCTTGCTAGTGCGTTCAGTTTCGAGAGCAAAATTCAATTTTGACAGCAAAATTCAGTTTCGACAGTTAAGTTCAGTTTCGACAGTTAAGTTCAGAGATGAGCGGCTGATGTATTTTACATCTAGAACTTTGTGGTTATGTATTTTACGTCATGTATTGGAGATGCTATTAGAATTCCACTCAGGTTAACATTGTTCGTTGTCTCTCTTGTCCTGCTTCAGCCTCGGCGTCGTACAACTCACCGGAGCTGCTTCAACGACGAAACCCTCCATCACAGCGGAGCAGTACCTCGTGCTCCATCTCTAGACGCCTAAGATCTTCTTCCCCTCCTCCGACAGCAAAGTCAGCCGGAGCATCCTCACCGGCCAACCCAATCACGCTGAGATCAACATCGCTTCGCCAAAGAGGTTGTACACTTGTTGCATCTCTTTTTTACTCTACATGTTATATATATTGTCCACTGAGCACTCGTAGTAACGGGAAATACGATTATTTTATCCTACTATATGACAAGCAGTGAGGTACCAGGCAAGTTAGCTATCCGTGATGGACTCTCTTGAACGCCATCATTATTTATCTCTGCGCGTTTGAGCTGTGCATTTGTCGATGGGCCTGGGAGTTGAGCTTGTATGGCAGTGGCCTGGGTCCAAAGTAATAGAAGTAGCACAAAAACATTTTTTAGTGTAGGATTTTCCTTGCTCAAGCCTGCCTACTAGAATCGCTAGTGCTTGAAAGGAAAAGTGAATGAAAAACATAGGAATTGGAAAGTTTCCTATGGTACTACTTTTCTTGAATTTGGTGCAAAGGAATGGAGCAAAGGAAAACTGTAGGATTTGTTCCTTTAGTGTCTCCTTGAAAGAAAAAACGCAGGAATTCTAATTTCCACTTCTCCTCCTTTTCATATTCCTATTCATCAAGCACAAGACTAAGAGATAGTAGCATAATAGCATTATAACCGTACATTTTCTTGTGGTTTGACTTAATCTCACCATGCTTTTTTGCATCATGTGATCTTCCAATTGTTGTGAATCAAACACCCAGATTGGCAGAAATCCTGTGTTTTTAAATTCTCTGTTTTGCACGTGCATTCCTATCCTATTCCTGTCTATTTCCTGTCCCAGCATTGTTAGAATCCTCAAATTCAAGCAAGCCCTTACTCAATTACTTCTGTTACAGATATGTGTCAAAGAAAAGCTTGTGTGGTTTGTCCTACTCCTACGGCGCTGTGTTCCATCCCAGCTCAGCTGCTCCCACGACGGAAGGGTTCACCATAGCAGGGATCTGCTCTCCGGACTATCTTTCGCTGCCTTGGATCTTCTTCCCCGCCGCCGACAGCCACGACAACTGCATTACCATCATCAACTGAGCAGATGACCTTGAGGACTACATGGGTCCGCAAGAGAGGTCGCACTCTTTCGTGTCTGCTTACGTTATGCGTCGCTTAATATGATCACATGCTACATTATTGTCGTGTTCACCTATTAGACTCCGAGTCAGGTCCAAACTAATGCTGAAACTTGAGTTTTTAAATGGTTGTGGGGTACATATTGGGGCAGCAATCAGTACTATCTGTCTACTATCTGGTTAATCTCCGGTGTCTACTATGAGTTTCATGTTGGGTGCAAACAAACATTAAAGGAGCCATTATCTGTATTTTTAAACTAAAGCTATTATCTGCCTGCTATCATTGGTTTTGGGTCTATCCACAGTTTGCTACCATCAATCTGGATTTGTGCATGCACTCCTTACATAATCTCACTATGTTTTATTCCTATGCATGCCAGTTATTGTACACAATGGAACTGATCATGTAGAGCAAAAGAGACGAGCCTTGCGTGGCAATAAAATTTCATGCAGACGTCGTTCCATTGTGGGCGCAAAGGCAGCCCCCCCTCCACCCATTTTAGATCGTAATCAAGAGGAAGATAACTGTTCTGAGGGGGATTCAGAAGGAGAAGACCACTCCTATTTACCCCATGAGGTCTTCGCTCTAACTTGGCATGCTGATGATGGTAATATCATGCATATGGTGCCTTGCATTGCTTACTGTATACATTAAAGATGTCATCTGCTTAGTTTAGACATGCTTTGTGTCAATGCCATCTGTTTTGTTTCTTTATCGTATATGTAAATCATGCAATGCCATCTTGTCTAGCCAGGCATCATATATGTGAATTTTGCAATGCCACCCTGGTTAGCCAGTCATCTTATATGTGACTTATATCATGCCATCATTTTTTTATTATGTGTTAAATTTGTCAACGATTTTAGTACATTCAATTACTCTTCCTGTACATCAGCCATTCGGCACGGTCATGGAAAAATCTGGAGTGGAAACAAGGTCTTCAGAGCATACAATGCTATCTGACGAAACGCATGTCTTGCTGGTTACTGATAGCTCCTCAGAGGAGGATTCAGAGACAGATCACCAGTCATATTTCCCCCCTGAGGTGCATGCCCTAACTTGGCAGGGTTATGTTACTCATATCGTGTGTATGGTATCTTGCATTGCTATGTCATTTGTTTAGTTTAGATATGCTTTGTGTGAATGCCACCTGTTTAGTGTATAATTACCATATATGTGAATTATGCAATGCCATCTTGTTGCAAGACATTATATATGTGAATTATGCAATGTTATCTTGTTGCAAGGCATTATGTATGTGAATTATGCAATGCCATGCTGTTTAGGCAAGCGTCATATATGTGAATTATATCATGCCGTCCTTTTTTGTATTTCTCATTGCTTTTGTCGACAATGTTTGTATATTCAACTGCTCTTCCTGTGCATGAGCCATTTGAATTGGTGATGGAGAAATCTGGAGTGAAAACAAGGTCTTCAGAGCAGACAATGCTACCTGCTGAAGCAGATATCTTGCTAGTTACAGATAGCTTTTCAGAGGAGGATTCAGAGGCAGATGACCAGTCCTATTATCCCCCTGAGGTGTATGCTCAAACTTGGCAGGGTTATATTACTCATATAATGCATATGTTGTATTGCAATGCTTATTTTTTACATCATATACACAATATTGAATGCCATCTCCTTAGTTGACACATCATATATGCAATTGCCCTCTGCTCACTTCCTTAGTATATAAATCATATATTTGAATTATGTCATGCCATGATGTTTACATAGACAACATGTATCTGAATTATGGCATGCCAACCCATTTTCTAAAGACATAATATAGTTATATCATCTCATCATGTTTACATAGTCATCATATTATAAATTATGTCATTCTATCCGTGAATTATATCATGCCATCATCTTTCCATCGACGGCATGTTTGTGATTTATGGCATGCCAACCACTTTAATAGACACATCGTATAGTTATATCATGTCATCCTGTTTACATAGTCATCATATTTTGAAGTATGTCATTCTATCCTGTTTAGTTAGCCATCATACATGTGAAATTGTGTCATGCTATCCTGTTTAATTAGCCATCATATATGTGAAATTATGTCCTGCTATTCTGTTTGCTTAGACAACATAAATGTGAATTATTTCATGCCCTGTTTTCTTCCCTACTATCCATTGCACCTGTCTATCTTACAATGTCTGTACATTCAATTACTTTTCTTGTTTATCAGCCATTTCAATTGGAGGGAGTGATGGCAGTATCTATGGGAGTAAAAACACGGTCTTCAGAAAAGATCGTGCTACCTGTCGATGCAGATAGAACCACGGCTGTACTTGCCCAAGAATCAGCCCCACCACACATAACCCACACTCATGCAGATTGTACCCCTACCCAGTTGGATAGAGAACCAGCTACACCCCTTCTAACCCCAACCCCAGCAGATAGACACCTAGTTCCCGTTGACACAGCACCGTCTCCACCACAGAGCACCCAAACACGAGCAGTCCGTAAGGCAACTGCAGTGCCCAAATCACGAGGACCACCATTCCGAACCCAAAGTCAACACTTAAAGCAAAATAAAAATTGTTCTCAGGTCAGGTTCCGTAGCTATGGTTCATACTACTTTGCTCTTGCATCACTGTATTTACTGATACCAACCAATTTCAAATTTGAAGGATGCAATTGAAACTCCAATGGCGCAACAGGTATGTTTTAAACCTGTTTCTTCAACGTGTTTGGCTGTTTGCTGTTGTAACTTGCTCTATGTTGATTTCAGTTTCAATTGAATAAATAGTTATGTTCTCATGCCATGCACATTACAAGTGTTGTTATTGCTGTGTAGTTTCCCACACTTATATTCTGTCTATGCTGCTTTGTCTTAAATAGATATGATTCGAACTGTATCTATCTTGATTTGGCAACATAAACAAGAATGATATAGACCATATATTGACCATACTACATAGATATATGTTTGTTTCATGTTGTTATCCGGTCCACCTTACTACTGAACTGGTTTACCAAAATGAGTTTCATATACTACATTGTAAACATGAGATGTGTTTGTTTGTTTCCCTTTTAGAACGCGGATAAAATATTGGAGAAGAGTACCCTGTTATGCAATGGTAAAGGAAGTAATGCAGATAAGGTTCAAGATAGTTGTCACATCCCTAGTCCTGGTATGCAGTAGGCTAGCCTTCATGTGTCCATCATGTTTAACTTTTCAAATGAACTTGAAATGGGGGATGTTCAAACCCTAGTATAAAAGGAATCCACCAGGTTCAACTAAAATATTTTTCAGTGAACCCAAATGGCCTTCAAAAATGTTCATCATTTTTGGAAAATGCTGGAAACAGCAACCAGAGGTGATGCACATTTTTGCATGACATTATGGATTGTTGAATTAACACATATTGTATTTTGAATTGGAGCAAATAAATACTATAAATACTTTATTGCTCCAATAATTCTGATTTTTGTTGAGGGGCTTTGGAATAATCCTCTTAGTCCCTGCAAAATTTATTAGAAGCAACAAAATTAGTTTGGTTCAAAAACCAAATTAAAACAAATGTCAGAAACAGAAAACAAAAAATATTTAGAAAAGAGAGGGAGAAGTTACCTAGCGCTTACCTGCAGCAGAACTGGCCCAGCTCCTGTGCTGGCCCACCTGCGGCCCAGCCCACCACCAGCCTCCACTGTCGTCTTCCTTCCCCCTCGCCCCGAAGCAGCTGCGTGCTGGACGCACGCGCGTCGACGCCGGCCACCTCCTACTTCACGCTGGCGGCAGCTCCTTCGTCCTAATCCGCGTCTGGAGACACCCGAGGCCCCCCTCTCGCTTTCCCCTCACTCTCTGCTCTCTCCCTCGCCCTCTAGCCCCTCTCCCGAGCAGACCTGAATGCGGCCGTCGCCACCGTTGTCGTTCACCGTGGCCACCGGCCCTTCCTCTCCCCTCCTCCATGCCCACGAGCTCCGAGACAACCCGATGCTCCTCCAAGTCGAAGCACACGAGCTCAAACGAACCGCAGCGACGCCATCGACCGTCTTCTCCGCGCACGGCCGCCGGATCGCCATCGCCGTTGCCTCGCCGTCCGTGCGTCCCCGAGCCCCTGAGCTCCCCTGCCGCCTCCCTGTGAGCGCCCGCTTCGACCCCCGCTCCTCCCCTGCCTCTCCGCGTCCTCTAGGCCGTAGTTGCACGGACGCCAAAGCTCCGGCCGCCGCTAACCACACCGATGCCGTCACAACAGGCCATCCCCGATGGCCCCGCGGCCTCCCCTAGATGCGCACGGGCCTGGGCTTCCTCCTGGTGCCCTCGCCCGCCATCCCCGTGGCCTGCCGTGCGGGCTCCGCCGCGACTTGAGGTCGCCGACGACTAATCACCGGCAGTGCTGACGTGGACACGTCATTCGCGGCTAATTGACCCACTAACTAACCCCTGGCTCGCTGATAGTCGGGCCCCACTGCCTAACTAACCAGCTAACAAAATTAGTTTAAGGTTAATCTAAACACAGTGGCCCCACGCGTCGGCGTTGACCTCGCTGACGTGGCCGTTGACCCGACCCCACCTGTCAGCGACACTAACCAGCCTGAGTCACTGACATGCGGGACCCACGCGTCAGGTTCGACCTCGACAGGGTCTGTTGACCTGCTGAGGTCAGCATGACGCAATGCTGACGCAGTAAATGATTTTCTGTATTTAAAATAAATCAGGAAATCCAGAAAATATCCCAAACTTCTAAAATTCATAGAAATTCAACCATAGCTCCAAATGAAACAAGTTATATATATAAAATGATCAGAAAATCCAATCTATCCATCTGCACTGGTCTCATGCATGTTTAAGCAACGTAACCTTTCTGTTCATATCAAAACATGATAATGCACTTTATGAATTCATAGTTTGAGTTTGAATTTGAATCGTTGGTTCAAATAAGCTCAAACCTTTCTGTTCTTAGCTGCATTAGCCAAAATCACAGCATATTGCCATGTCATGAACATGCATAATATTGTGCATTGCATTGATTGTGTTTCTTCTTTGTTTGTCGGTGCTTGTCCCCTCTCAGTAGACGTGTACCGACGATGAGTTCGATGACACCGATGAAGAACTATACTATCTTCAAAAGTGCCAGGCAAGCAAAACCCCCTTGTTCATTCTGATACAATCCCACTCTCTCGCTCCTGCTCTCTTTTACTGCATTAGGACAACAACGATTCATCTGTTACTTGCTACGGTAGTTGAACCCTCTTATCCTCTGCATGACCTGTCATTGCCACAGTAAATAGATGAAACCCACTAGCATGAGTAGGAGTTGTTTGAGCCCTGATGTGCCTACTCATCCATGCTTGTTTGTCATGCCTGCTATGCTTAGAGTTGTGTCAGGTCTGATTCATCGGGGATGAACTGGAGGTGTGTGAACATGTCCTACTGTGTGTGAGCTAAGTGTGTGAACATGATTTGGTAAAGGTAGCGGTGAGAGGCCATGTAGGAGTACATGGTGGGTTGTCTCATTGAAACCGTCCTCAGGAACTGAGTTCTATGTTTGTGATCCATGAATAGCTACTACCACACATTGGGCTCCGGGCACTCCAAGCTCTCTCGACTTATTAATCAACTCGATCTCTGTCCAGGAGTTGCAACTAGTTTCTGGTGTTTGTAGGTAGTGCTAGTAGTCTACCAAGTGGCACCCAGTACAGGTGGGCTTGGGACAGACTAGGTGCAGTGGCACGGTGTACCAAGTGGCACCCGGATGGTGGGCTTGGGAACCCTGCTCACATCGTTTGGGGCCGTGAGCGACACCCCGGCCGGATCTCCTTGCGGATGGAACCCGAATAGGCGATAAACCTGGACTAGAGACTTGTGTGGTTAGTCAGGTCGTGGACGACACCCTCGCCAGGCTTCCGCTTGAAGGTTGCCGAGATACATGATGTGTACATGCCGGTAAGTGGCGAGAGCATGTGTGAAGAAGTACACCCCTGCAGGGTTAATATGATCTATTCGAATAGCCGTGTTCACGGTAAAGGACTTCTGGGTTGCCTGTACAGTTCATAGACAAGTGAAAGTGGATACTCTAAAATACACAAGATAAGCATGAGTGCTCTGGATGGTGTTCTCGTAGGGAGACGGGAGCGGATCCATAGTGGTGTATTGATATGGTGAATATGTGGACTCGTGTGCGCCACCTCAAAAGAGTTACATCGCAGTCGTAGTTCTGGATAGCCACCAAGTCAAAGCTGGCTTGCTGCAGTCAAACTCCACCATCCCCTTTGTTGATAATGATGCATATGTAGTCAGTTCTGATGTATGTCTTGTTGGGTACATTTGTACTCACGTTTGTCTATTTTATGTTTTTGCAGAGAGACTTCAGTCTCGTTAGTAGTTCCGCTTGGACTTCGACGTTTAGCTTGTTACCTCAGCTATGATCTGGTGCCCTCGGCAGGATCTGGTAGATAGTCAGGCTTCTCAGCCTTTTTCTTTTATTGATGTCTGTACTCAGACATGTTAAGCTTTCGCATGTGCTTTGACTTGAATGCTCTGAATGTTGGGTCATGAGATCCATGTTTGTAATTTCTCGCTCCTCGGAGCCTATTGAATAAAATACTTGAGTTGTAGAGTCATGTTGTGATGCCATGTTGTATTTGCACATATCGAGCATATTGTGTGTATATTATTGAAATGCTTGGTATGTGTGGGATCTGACTATCTAGTTGTTTATCCTTAGTAGCCTCTCTTACCGGAAAATGTCTCCTAGTGCTTCCACTGAGCCATGGTAGCTTGCTACTGCTCCGGAACACTTAGGCTGGCCGGCATGTGTCCTTCTTCATTCATGTGTCTGTCCCTTCGGGGAAATGTCATGCGGTGAATACCGGAGTCCTGCTAGCCCAGTGCTACAGCCTGGATTCACTCCCTGATGACCGACACGTTCGATGCTGGGTCATGGATGCCTGTCCCTGTAAGTTTGTGCTACTTTGGGTTTATGACTAGCCATGTCAGCCCAGGCTCCTTATTCAATGGATGCTAGCGACACTATCATATACGTGTGCCAAAAGGCGCAAACTGTCCCGGGCAAAGGTAAGGCGACACCCGTGGGGATACCATGCGTGAGTCCGCAAAGTGATATGAGGTGTTACATGCTAGATCGATGTGGAATTGAGTCGGGATCCTGATAGCTTTGGTATCAGAGCCTGACTGCCTATGGGATTACCAAGCCAAACATGTCGAAGTTGAGTCTAGAAATGCTTTAGTTATATGTAGGGGAATTGATTGTGGGATGGAACGTAAGGCTCTTTTTACTCCTTTACCTTATGTCTTTCTGATCTGAGTCACCCTCTTCTTCTCTACGGGGTTAAGAACTAGGCCTTCTCTTCTTTCTATCAGGATCACGTGTTACTAATCCATAGACTTATAGGATTGTTGGTTTCAAGCCACAGTTAAGTTCCTACTACTTCCGTATGTTAATTGTTGATCTCGAAACCTTGATATTGTGCTTCTGAGTGGCGATGCCACCATTTTTGTAGCATGTCTAAATTCTTTTGAGCATTTACAGTCATTATGCTGTCCGAGTCATCCCAGGTTTCTAAATAGTCTGATGCATTTGCAAATCCCTTCCTCCTGTTCCCGATGTCCATTTGGGCCAGGTTAATCACACTAATTGGTGAGTTGAGGTACTATGTTGCCTCGGCGTATATGTTGAAGACATTATTATGACCCTATGTGTCTTAGGGAGTCACCTAGTAATCTAGCAATGCTTGTATTCCCAGTGTGATGATTCTGGCCATCATTCTCGAAGCATCCCGTGATGCCACTTAGTTAGTAGGCATTCTATTCCTGGGTTCTTGACCCAAGATTCACTCTACTTATCTCGTGTTGATAGTGTTGCTCGTACCTTTAGGTTATTAGTGACCTTTGCGTTAGTCCTCGAGGTCCGTGGTATTTCCTTCCTCCAAATACTATGAACCGTTTATGGCAGAAGTTCTTTGAACCAAAAGATCGCAACCAGAATGCTCTTGATGAGTCCTCAATTCATAGTTGTGAATCTGCCAGTCCTTCCTCTTCAGCATGGGTTATCCGGAAGAAATATGCTGAATTTGTTCGACATACTAATCCATGCATCCACAACTCAGAAAAACATATGTTCCTTTGGGTTGTCCCTCTTTAGTTGTCTTCTGACCTCGTCTATCAATTGATAGTCAGGAGTAGTTATGCATCTGTGTTCATCGATGCCACTACTCTTGTGGTCCGTCAAGCCATTCTATTCCGGAATGACTAGGGGAAACAAACTCCAGTACCTCATCCATATCCAGGATTGGGTCAAAGCAGTAGTATCCCGCAGATCAAATGCAATCCAGCTTCTGGTCTACTCTACCTTGAAGTATTACCTTCTTTATGTCAGGATTGTCGTGAGAATTGCACACCCTCTTATGAATTCTTAATACAGTGATACTTCTCGCCATCATTATTCATCCCTCGATTCCCATGTTGTTGCAACCGGAATGCCGACAGGTTAAATATGATGTGTGAAATCAATACTCCTAGCAACCTTGTTGCTTGGTAGTTAATGGACAATAATTTCATTCTTAGCGTGTCGGTTTTTGAGTCATCACTCTAAGATAGATTGTGCTATCTAGTCCTTATTTCTGGTGCACTCTTTGATCAATGAGTTAGGATTATTCAATCCCTTGCTTATCTGATCATATCGTCTTGCTCTGAAAAGCAAGATTGTTCTCGAGCTTGGTAACATATCGGTGGTTCGTGATTTTCCGAAAGTCTTCTCGAAAGTATAGCCATGTTGTCACCTAACTGCTATATTGAGTTCGTGATCAAGTTGGTTTCTTATAAACCTCCCATTCTCCAAGAATCTGTGTTGGATACCCCTGAGCTAGTTGGTTAAGCCAAACAACAACTTGGAGAGTTGGAAGATAAAAGTTTGTCTGACTTAGTTCATGTTAAGGGATATCTTTCTCTGTGTGTTTGCGTGTTGACGAAAGATGATATCTCCATCGATTGGTCCTCGTGATCAGTTGTTGGGTCTATTGCCTTGTCAAAACTTTGACTTGAGTATGGGCTATCGTCAAGTCAAATCAGAACCAACGATGTTCATAATGTTGTCTTACTCGTGGTTGATCCCTCGAGCATACACCATTACATCTTTTGGTCTGACCAATGCTATCACCGTGTTCACATGATGGTGGAACACCAGTGATATGGAAATTCTGATGAGTTGCGGTTGAGCCCATCAGCAGCATTTTGTCTCCCCCATGATTCGTGTTGAACATCCAGCTGGTGTTGGAAACTTGTGTAAGCATTTTCTTCATGCCCCGTTCATGAAGTATATGTTTGGATGAAAGAAGTGACTTCCTCTCATTCAGGTGCATTCGATGCAAGCTGCCGCAGGTGAATTTGAGAAAGTTAGTTTTGCTTCCTTTGGAATCGTCCCAAGTCAGTCATGCATGTGCAAAGTATACTATGGTTTGGTAGATTAATTACCTCCACTCCATATGAATTCCGTAGCACACCAAGCCACCGATTGACTTGTTCTAGGTAAAGAAGTCTAATTTAAGTGCACAAGACTTCGATATCCTCGATGATGGTTCCCAACCAGAACTCGGTAGTATTTTTTATTATAAGACTACTATGTAGTCATGCTTGTCTGGGACAGCGTGTTCACATGTTGTAGCAAAACCCGCTCATGTTTTGGAGCTTGCTATCGTAGTTCATCTCCTGAGAATCTTGCAATGTCATCTCGTCGATTTGTCTTGCAATCCTTCCTTTCAGACATGATGAGTCTGGAATATCCTGACACCAACCATATCTGAATCTTAGGCAGATATGCTGGTTGGAACATTTCCCAAGAACTATAATAATGGTCTCTCTTTAGCCCGGTAAAGTGGATGTCGTGGCCAACACACCCAGCCGGAAGACCTATTGTTGTAGTATCTTGATTGAGGAAGTTGGCCACCTCCCCATAAGGATTTCGTAGGATTTACTCCCTAGTTATTCCTTATGGATTTTTGTGTTCCTGAAGTCTGACCTTTTACTTGATGTTCTAGATATCAAACCATATCTAGGTATGGGATACGCTAGCTCATCAAGGAGAACATTAGAAGCGGAGTGCTAAATGTCTCTCGGTCGATCATCCAGATTTTGTTTCCTTGGCCTCGCTAAGGTGAAATCTGAGAGGGTGTTATCTTCCTTTGCATCCGCATCCTCCATCATTGTTCATCATGGCAGTATGATGTGTTGCCAGGATAGTTGGCACGGATGCTGGTAAGACCTTGATGAATATGGAAATGCTCAAGTTCTTGAGAGCATGCTCAGTCACTGGGTTAAATCCTCGGTAATAATCGGTATGTGCCTTCCATTGTCGAGTTGTCTCAAAACCCTAGCTCCCTTTCCAACTGAGTATGCTATTTCTTAGAACTCCTTCAAACGATCATTTGTGAATTGCCTTAGGCTGGTATGCAGAGCTTCAATGATCCTTTTCGATAGAGTTTCTTTCTGTCGTCATCGTGTTGGATGAAGATCTCGAAAGCAAAGACGTCAAGATCAATATGAAGCAATGAATCAACATCCTTGAGAAATGCAATGGATCATGAAGATTGCATCAGTCCCATGTCCCCTCTGTCTTCTTACCTCACGTCTTGAATCTCGGGACGAGATTCTTGTTTAGTGGGGGCGAGTTGTCACATCCCTAGTCCTGGTATGCAGTAGGCTAGCCTTCATGTGTGCATCATGTTTAACTTTTCAAATGAACTTGAAATGGGGGATGTTCAAACCCTAGTATAAAAGGAATCCACCAGGTTCAGCTAAAATATTTTTCAGTGAACCCAAATGGCCTTCAAAAATGTTCATCATTTTTGGAAAATGCTGGAAACAGCAACCAGAGGTGATGCACATTTTTGCATGACATTATGGATTGTTGAATTAACACATATTGTATTTTGAATTGGAGCAAATAAATACTATAAATACTTTATTGCTCCAATAATTCTGATTTTTGTTGAGGGGCTTTGGAATAATCCTCTTAGTCCCTGCAAAATTTATTAGAAGCAACAAAATTAGTTTGGTTCAAAAACCAAATTAAAACAAATGTCAGAAATAGAAAACAAAAAAGATTTAACAAAGAGAGGGAGAAGTTACCTGGCGCTTACCTGCAGCAGAACTGGCCCAGCTCCTGTGCTGGCCCACCCGCGGCCCAGCCCACCACCAGCCTCCTCTGTCGTCTTCCTCCCCCTCGCCCCGAAGCAGCTGCATGCTGGACGCACGCGCGTCGACACCGGCCACCTCCTGCTTCACGCTGGCGGCCGCTCCTTCGTCCTAATCCGCATCTGGAGACACCCGAGGACCCCATCTCACTTTCCCCTCACTCTCTGCTCTCTCCCTCGCCCTCTAGCCCCTCTCCCGAGTAGACCCGAATGCGGCCGTCGCCACCATTGTCGTTCACCGTGGCCACCGGCCCTTCCTCTCCCCTCCTCCATGCCCACGAGCTCCAAGATAACCCGATGCACCTCCAAGTCGAAGCACACGAGCTCAGACGAACCGCAGCGACGCCATCGACCGTCTTCTCCGCGCACGGCCGCCGGATCGCCATCGCCGTTGCGTCGCCGTCCGTGCGTCCCCGAGCCCCTGAGCTCCCCTGCCGCCTCCCTGTGAGCGCCCGCTTCGACCCCCCCTCCTCCCCGGCCTCTCCGCGTCCTCTAGGCCATAGTTGCACGGACGCCAAAGCTCCGGCCGCCGCTAACCACACCGATGCCGTCACAACAGGCCATCCCCGATGGCCCCGCGGACTCCCCTAGATGCGCAAGGGCCTGGGCTTCCTCCTGGTGCCCTCGCCCGCCATCCCCGTGGCCTGCCGTGCGGGCTCCGCCGCGACTTGAGGTCGCCGGCGACTAATCGCCGACAGTGCTGACGTGGACACGTCATTAGCGGCTAATTGACCCTCTAACTAACCCCTGGCTCGCTGACAGTCGGGCCCCACTGCCTAACTAACCAGCTAACAAAATTAGTTTAAGTTTAATCTAAACACAGTGGCCCCACGCGTCGGCGTTGACCTCGCTGACGTGGCCGTTGACCCGACCCCACCTGTCAGCGACACTAACCAGCCTGAGTCACTGACATGCGGGACCCACGCGTCAGGTTCGACCTGGACAGGGTCTGTTGACCTGCTGAGGTCAGCATGACGCAATGCTGACGCAGTAAATGATTTTCTGTATGTAAAATAAATTAGGAAATCCAGAAAATATCCCAAACTTCTAAAATTCATAGAAATTCAACCGTAGCTCCAAATGAAACAAGTTATATATCAAAAAATGATCAAAAAATCCTATCTATCCATCTGCACTGGTCTCATGCATGTTTAAGCAACGTAACCTTGCTGTTCATATCAAAACATGATAATGCACTATATGAATTCATAGTTTGAGTTTGAATTTGAATCTTTGGTTCAAATAAGCTCAAACCTTTCTGTTTTTAGCTGCATTAGCCCAAATCAGAACATATTGCCATGTCATGAACATTCATCGTATTGTGCATTGCATTGATTGTGTTTCTTCTTTGTTTGTCGGTGCTTGTCCCCTCTCAGTAGACGTGTACCGACGATGAGTTCGATGATACCAATGAAGAACTATACTATCTTCAGAAGTGCCAGGCAAGCAAAACCCCCTTGTTCATTCCGATACAATCCCACTCTCTCGCTCTTGCTCTCTTTTACTACATTAGGACAACAACGATTCATCTGTTACTTGTTGCGGTAGTTGAACCCCCTTATCCTCTGCATGACCTGTCATTGCCACAGTAAATAGATGAAACCCACTAGCATGAGTAGGAGTTGTTTGAGCCCTGATGTGCCTACTCATCCATGCTTGTTTGTCATGCCTGCTATGCTTAGAGTTGTGTCAGGTCTGATTCATCGGGGATGAACTGGAGGTGTGTGAACATGTCCTACTGTGTGTGAGCTAAGTGTGTGAACATGATTTGGTAAAGGTAGCGGTGAGAGGCCATGTAGGAGTACATGGTGGGTTGTCTCATTGAAACCGTCCTCAGGAACTGAGTTCTGTGTTTGTGATCCATGAATAGCTACTACCACACATTGGGCTCCGGGCACTCCAAGCTCTCTCGACTTATTAATCAACTCGATCTCTGTCCAGGAGTTGCAACTAGTTTCTGGTGTTTGTAGGTAGTGCTAGTAGTCTACCAAGTGGCACCCAGTACAGGTGGGCTTGGGACAGACTAGGTGCAGTGGCACGGTGTACCAAGTGGCACCCGGATGGTGGGCTTGGGAACCCTGCTCACATCGTTTGGGGCCATGAGCGACACCCCGGCCGGATCTCCTTGCGGATGGAACCCGAATAGGCGATAAACCTGGACTAGAGACTTGTGTGGTTAGTCAGGTCGTGGACGACACCCTCGCCAGGCTTCCGCTTGAAGGTTGCCGAGATACATGATGTGTACATGCCGGTAAGTGGCGAGAGCATGTGTGAAGAAGTACACCCCTGCAGGGTTAATATGATCTATTCGAATAGCCGTGTTCGCGGTAAAGGACTTCTGGGTTGCCTGTACAGTTCATAGACAAGTGAAAGTGGATACTCTAAAATACACAAGATAAGCATGAGTGCTATGGATGGTGTTCTCGTAGGGAGACGGGAGCGGATCCATAGTGGTGTATTGATATGGTGAATATGTGGACTCGTGTGCGCCACCTCAAAAGAGTTACATCGCAGTCGTAGTTCTGGATAGCCACCAAGTCAAAGCTGGCTTGCTGCAGTCAAACTCCACCATCCCCTTTGTTGATAATGATGCATATGTAGTTAGTTCTGATGTAAGTCTTGCTGGGTACATTTGTACTCACGTTTGTCTATTTTATGTTTTTGCAGAGAGACTTCAGTCTCGTTAGTAGTTCCGCTTGGACTTCGACGTTTAGCTTGTTACCTCAGCTACGATCTTCTGCCCTCGGCAGGATCTGGTAGATAGTCAGGCTTCTCAGCCTTTTTCTTTTATAGATGTCTGTACTCAGACATGTTAAGCTTTCGCATGTGCTTTGACTTGAATGCTCTGAATGTTGGGTCATGAGATCCATGTTTGTAATTTCTCGCTCCTCGGAGCCTATTGAATAAAATACTTGAGTTGTAGAGTCATGTTGTGATGCCATGTTGTATTTGCACATATCGAGCATATTGTGTGTATGTTATTGAAATGCTTGGTATGTGTGGGATCTGACTATCTAGTTGTTTATCCTTAGTAGCCTCTCTTACCGAAAATGTCTCCTAGTGCTTCCACTGAGCCATGGTAGCTTGCTACTGCTCCGGAACACTTAGGCTGGCCGGCATGTGTCCTTCTTCATTCATGTGTCTGTCCCTTCGGGGAAATGTCACGCGGTGAATACCGGAGTCCTGCTAGCCCAGTGCTACAGCCTGGATTCACTCCCTGATGACCGACACGTTCGATGCTGGGTCATGGATGCATGTCCCTGTAAGTTTGTGCCACTTTGGGTTTATGACTAGCCATGTCAGCCTGGGCTCCTTATCCAATGGATGCTAGCGACACTATCATATACGTGTGCCAAAAGGCGCAAACTGTCCCGGGCAAAGGTATGGGGATACCGTGCGTGAGGCTGCAAAGTGATATGAGGTGTTAGATGCTAGATCGATGTGGCATTGAGTCGGGGTTCTGACAATAGTGAGACATCCCTATTGGTCTCCAAGAAAGCTGATAAAAACTATATTGAGGACACTAAGATAACCCCAAAGTCCTGTCTTGATGTAGTGTTCGAGTTACTGGCTACCACTGCTGGCACCAGCTCTTCGAACTCGTTGCCTGAATCAGTTCGGCTTCTTGAATCTCAACTTCAAGTTGAAAGAGATCAATCAGATGTTATGCGACAGGAAGCCGAAGGACTGAGGAAGTCCCTGCAGAATTCAGATGCATACTTTCTGGTGCAACAGCAGGCGCTGGAGGACTTAAGCGCCAAACAAGAGAAAGTTAATAAGCTTTCTAAGCATCTTGCCAGCATTATGGGTACCCAGGATATTTGTTCTTGAGCTCTTCTGAAGTGGTTTCAGTTCTGGACTTGTTTTGCTGCGGTGTTTATATGCTGCTGTGTTCCCTATATTTGCACTGGTGGTGAACTTTGATGCCTAGTGGATGTAATATGTGTAATAGCCGTGATAGCCTAGCGTAAGTTGCTTGCTTATTTATTTCCTTGTTGTCTTGTTTATTTGTTTGCTTGTAGTCAGTGCAGTTCTTTTTCTGTGGTTTGCTAGTGGCTGCAACAACCTATTTTTTAAAACTAGGCCACAATAACCATGGGCTAATATTTACTGTAGTGACACTGCACCTACGGGCCGTAGAAACAGTGGGCCTTCTACAGGCCGTATAAACAGTGGGCCTTCCACGGGCCGTAGAAACAATGGGCCTTCTACGGGCCGCAGAAATAATGGGCCTTCTACGGGCTGTATCATCAATGGCCCTTATACGGGCAGTATGATCGATTGGCCAAACATGGGCCAATAATAGGCCGCATTATGGCCGTAAACGGGCTAGAGTTGGAATCGTCCGTTCATGGGCCGACCATAATGGGCCATCGTTAATAGGCCATATTTCATGACGCCATGAAAAGGGCCCAACGTGTTAACGGACCACAAACGAGCCGACTGTAACCACGGGCTGAATTTGGCCCATAAGCAGAAAATGACAGTAACGGGCCGTAAGTAAACAAATGCTGGAAATGAGCCCAAGAATAAATGGGCTCTGAGAAGCCCAAAAGATAACATGGGCTAGAAACGGCCCAACGGAATAACGGGCCCTTAATGGGTATAAAGTGATACACTGTTCAATACGGGCCAGTTTCACCACGGGTCGTTAATGGGTGTAAAGTAATACACTGTTCATTACGGGCCAGTTTCACCACGGGCCGTTAATAGGCCAAGAGTTACATAGGGCCTCATATGGGCCGAAAGACGTCATGGGCCATACATGGGCCAGAAGTGAAAACGGGCTAGAATCATAATGGGTGGCCCAGATGACGCTACTGGGCCTAATTCGGATAGGGCATAACGGGCCTTGGGTTAGCGGGCTGTAAATGGGCTATATGTGAACAGGCCGTTAACAGGCTTTACATGGGCCGGCCCGCCACCTTTTGACCAAGTCAAATGGGCCGGCCCTTTCACAAGAATGGGCCTCTGTTGGGCCGTGCCACGTGTTGACGTATCATAGGCGCCTTCTGTCCAATGAGTGGATGACATCTGTCCCAACGGTGAGCCGACACGTGGTTCCTCCAGCCAATGATGATTTTACACATGGAAAATCCCCATTGGTCGGGGCTGTTAACGGGTTATCAGATCCTAAACCAGACCCGATAGCTTAACGACGTTCCGTTATGGTGGATGCCACGTGTCGGTCACCCTTGACGAAAGCACTTCTATGATGCATGATTTATCGTCATGGAAGTGGACACTTCCGTGATGATAATTTTGGTAATGTCATGGAACACTTATACGACAGCACAGGTATGACTATCTTGATTCTGTCATAAATTTGTCATGGATGTACATGCATGACAAAAAACGCGACCTACTGTGACAAACACGTATCATCACGGAAGTGTATTTTTTTTGTAGTGCCTCCAGCCAACGATGATTTTACACGTGGAAAATCACCATTGGTCAGGGCTGTTAACGGATTATTGGATCCAAAACCGGACCCGATAGCTTAACGGCGAGCCGTTATGGTGGATGCCACGTATTGGTCACCCTTGATGAAAGCACTTCTATGATGCGCGTTTTATCTTCATGGAAGTGGACACTTCCATGATGATAATTTTGGTAATGTCATGGAACACTTCTATGATAGCACAGGTATGACTATCTTGATTCTGTCATATAATCGTCATGGATGTACATGCATGACAGAAAACGTGACCTGCTGTGACAAACACGTATCATCACGGAAGTGTATTTTTTTGTAGTGCCCCTGGGGCACGCCCTCCTGCCTCATGGCTGCCTTGCTGCGTCTCTGACTTCATCTCCAAGTCTTGTGGTTTCCTTCTGGTCCAAGAAAGATCATTGCGAAAGTTTCATTCCTTTTGGACTTCGTTTGGTATTCCTTTTCTGCGAAACTCTAAAATAGGCACACACAAACGAAACTGGCACTAGGCTCTCGGTTCATAGGTTAGTCCCAAAAATAATATTAAATAGCATATAAATGCCTATTAAACATCCAAAACAGATAATATAACAGCATGGAACAATAAAAAATTATAGATACGTTGGAGACGTATCAGTCCCTCAAAATGACACCAAACCAAGCTACCGGGTAGACTCCCTTCTCCCTGGTCTACGGGGCAGAAGCAGTTATCCCCACGGAACTCATTTACGGGTCACATCGAGTACTTGCTTATGATGAAATCATGCAAGATCAGCACCGGTGTGACGATGATGTGCTACTCGAGGAGAACCGTCTCTGGGCTCCTACACGTGTTGCATGCTATTAGCAAGCCCTGCGTGGCTATCATAGCCACAGGGTTCATGCTCGGTGTTTTGAGGAAGGTGACCTTGTCCTTAGGCGTGTTTAGTCCGCCAAGGGTACACACAAGTTGTCACCAGTGGGATGGCCCTTACCGGGTAGTACGAGTCACCAGACCCAGCACAGTCCGTCTGTAGACCGGAGATGGCACGCATTTGCAAAACTCATGGAATATTGCGCATCTCCGCAAGTTCTACCCGTAAGGCGCGAGGCTGCCGAGCCCTGCCCGGCAGCCACCCATTTGTATAGGCCTTGCCTCAGCTGCATGTAGCCCCTTGTACAAAGCCGGGGCGATGACCCCACGCAAGAAAAAATAAAGAAGCGTTGTATGGGGCCCCCAACCTAGATTGCATGCATGCATGAGCATTCCATATCACTACATAAGCATTTCATGAGCATCTGCATCTGCATATAGATTGGATCGCATCCTGCATTCATTCTCATCTGCATGAAGCTACAGGTTCATGCCGTGAACTTGGCTTCGACAAGGAGTTGAGAAGATTGTCCGGCACTGCGATCCCCAGCAAGCCAAACAGATAGGTTCTACCTCTTGTCCATTCATGTTCTGTAAGCTATAACTTATGCATTAGAAAACTTTGCCACTCTTTTTAGACTTAGGTGCTCCCATTCCTGACTCGAACATTGCTTCTGTCGGAATGGAGGCAGTTTCCTTTGGTAAAAGGAAGTTGGCGGGGGGCTGGCCCCTTTGTCTGTAACCCGGCAAATATGGCTCTCCGGCAGATAAAAAGGTTGCCAGCAAGATAGCCTGCCGGGACAAACTCGTTTATTTACACTAAAGAGGCATCTCACCTCTGCATGGACATATACATGCACGGGTTCCCTGCAAGGTTCATCTTTTTCATTAACATGCTGATACAAGTAGAAGCATTACAAAACACAAACGTGGACACGAGAGATTACATTATTTGAATTAAAATTTGGCAAGTGCCTACAAGTTTAAGATTGAAAAAAGATAAGTGCCCCGTAATCCCCTTTCTTGTCCCTCTCCTCCTAGGCATGGCAGGTGAAGTCTAAAAGGACAAAAGGGGAGCGTCGGGGAACGTGTCGAAGGAGAGCACGACAGAGGCGACCCGTTGACCACTGCCAGCAGGACCACCAGGGCACGACAAGGCTAACAGAGCTACAACCGGAGACGTAGTCTGCCGGGGCCTAGGTGGAAGACTGCTGGAGGAGCCTGGGAGCACCATCCCCACCTCTGCATCCAACTCCCCGGCAAATCGTGTTGCCGGGAAGGAGATGCAGATGCAGATGATGGTGCAGCTACCTGATGAAGATGGTGCAGACGGTGATCAGCCGGACTCAGAGTCGTCGCCCTCCCGCCCGCCGGCGTTGTCATCACCATCACGGTCCTCCTCACCGCTACCGCTCGAGGAGGATCTTTCATTGTCGGTCACCCTAAGCGAATTCCCAAGCGCCCGAAGACCTTGACGGAGAGCAGGCCACTCTCCATTAATTTGAACTGGAGAACATGCCCCTCCGACAAGCTATGGGCACAGGCGAAGGACTTCCAACCATGGTGGAGGTACATAACATGAGGAGCAGGGAAGTCGACGTCGACCCACATGCTGCCGTTCCCGCAGCCCCTCATGTGCAACCTCAAAGCGTGCGGCGGATCGAGCTCCATTTCCCGGGTGAATGGGGTAGGAAGGCGAAGATGGCTGGACAGATGCTTGTACAACCTGATGAAGAATTCTCGGGGCTGGTCTCCAGCATGGCCTTCCATCGGAGGAGGAGCCGCCGGATGAGGCACCACCAGAGCGCCGCCTCGACCTCCTCTTCCTCGAGCACCATGACGACCTCGACCTCGCCCCCTCCCTCCTCCTCTCACAGCGGGATCCGCCGCTGCGAGCTCCAGAGGAGGAGGGATGCATTGTCGAGTAGAAGCCCTCATTGCCGCCATTGGGGGACCAGCGCGCCCACGCCCCCTCACCATGACAATCAAAGGAAGACTACGAAGAAAGAAGAAGGAAGAGGTGTGTATGGAAGAACACCATTACTGCCCCCTTTTATAGAAGGGCGAGGCTGGGGGCCGGCCCTTCACCCCTAGGGCTTCTGCCTCGCTCATCCAATACGGCCTCCCCTCCCCGTCCAGAGACATGGGGAGTCAGGACCGACCCGCTGCTCCAACCAGCGATGCCTGATTTCCCGCCGCGGCACTAACACCCGTGCCCTCTACATCTACCACCTACCCTTCCTGAGGCATGAAGGACACGTGGCGGATGAGCCAGAAGCACGAAGGCAAGTGGTATGGTCATTTCCACCCCGTGATCATGGGGCGCGAGCGCCATGACAGCCACGATCCGAGCTTTTTTGTAACATCGCGCACGACACGTGAAGAAAACGGAAACTTTCCCGAAATCAAGACTAATGAAGAATCAAAGAAGATCTCAAGAGACCAGTCTCTTCAAAAGCACTGCATGTGCACTTGTTAGGCCCTACCCCGACGACACTCGGTAGCACATTAGGGGCAGGCCCGGGGGCTTCTGTCGATGCAACAGACCCTGGGCCTGTTGCCCTGACTATGCACATGCACAAGATCAAGATCGAAGCATCAGTTCAAGACAAAGGGCAAGAAACCAAGAGATTCAAAGCATCAACAAGTAGATCAGAAGGGACCGAGGCCAAGTTAGAGAAGCAAAATATCATCAGGAAAGAAGCCTCCCTTGTCGGGCAGGCGAGCCTGCAAGGGGCGAGGCCACCCCCAGAAGAAGATGACCAAGACATCCCGGCAGGCCCTGCCGGGACTCGTGGAGGCCAGATCACCTCACCAACTACTCGACCACGACTCACATCGTCGACCATTGCGGTGTCAAGCCGCAGAGTGATTAAGTGGTAGCCATTCGCCACATGGCAGCCACTCTCTACCAAGAAAACCCACAGATGACACTCGTCCTATGACGTGTCAGACTAGTAGGCGTGGAGCTGGCAAGCTAGCCCAGCAAGCCTTGTCGGGCAGCCAATGACATGACGTTAAGCGGCGCATTAAATGTGCACTGTCAGCCTGCAGAGTTAGGTATGATAGCACTATTTGCTATCTTATTAGTGTCTAATGACTAATTTGCCACTATGGTGACCCCTTAGCCTATAAAAGGAGGCCCATGGCAACAATTCGAGAGGTTGGAAAGTTAGACCACTCGCACCCTCATACGCGCATAGTCGCTGCCGCCCTGAGGCAACCCTCCTGGACAAGTTTACTGTGCACCACCACCACTTTTTCGCATCAATCCACCAAAGCAGGAGTAGGGTTTTACGCCTCGCGGCGGCCTGAACTTGGGTAAAACTACTCGTGTGATCTCTGCCGCGCTGCCCCCACGTTGGTCTGCTCTTTGTGCAACACGACTCCCCCTGCCGAACCAGCAAGGGGCCGCCCTGGCCCCATAGGTGGTTGTGGTTTCCCGCGATACTATCACATAAAATATTCTCTACATGATCCACATGCATGCAAAGTTGACACTCTTCAAAAATAGTGGGATTATCATCAACTAAAGTCATGACCTCTTCGAGCCCACTTTTATAAAACAAAATCATAAGATTTATCATTCTCCAAAGTAGTGGGATCATTATTAACTAAAGTTGACACTCCTCCAAACCCACTTTCAATATTATTGCAAACATTATTATCAATATCATATTCATCACGAGGTTTAAATAAATTTTCAAGATCATAAGAAGGATCACCCCAATCATGATTATTACAATAAGTAGTGGACATGAAAAATTATCATCACAAAGCTTGTATTTTTGCATATTGTTAGCACAACTGACATTAACAAAATTTATAAAAACATAATTGCAATCATGCTTCTCATTCAAGTAGCTATCAAATGTAGGTGCAACAACAATAATTTCATTTTTAACACAAGGAACTATTGCAATTTCATCATCATAAGCATCATTGATATTGGCACCGTGGCCATAAGAATAGCAAGCATCATTTGCATCAAGAGGGGATATTTCAATCAAATCAATGGAATGATAATTGTCTATAGATTCAGGCATATCATTATTCTCTTCCAAAGCACCAGACATTCTCTCAATAAATTCTTTAACATAGGCATTAGGAGCATAGTTTTCATAGCAATATTTAAGTATGTCAAAAATTTCAGATTTGTAGAGAGTAACATCATACTTTTTAATAAAAGAAGCAACTGCATAAGCACCCTTAAAAGCAACAAATTATTCAATTTGTTTGATATCATAGTAACTATAAACACCCTCAGCATAAGAAGACAAGCTTTCATTATCATTAAACTCACATAGGTAGGGAAGGTGTTTTTTAGGGTTCTGAAAGCAATAAGTATAATCATAAATTTCACATAGATTCCAAGCATAGCATAGCAAACAATTTATTTGTCTCCATAAGACCCTCTCCTTTTGAGACTATCGGTGATGCACAAAATGAGCTAGTTGGGCTTTTAGCACGAGCACAAATGGATCGAAGATGATCCAAATAGAAAACTTTAAGTGGATCCATAGTCATATTAAATTTTTTTTCTTTCATTTTTTTGTTTTTGAGTATGCACACATGAAGGCAGAAAGCAAGCAAACGAGCAAATGGGAAACGAAAATATTTTTGTAAAAACTTTTTAGAAGTGGGGGAGATGAAAATGAGAGGCAAAAGGCAAATAAAGTAAATGCAAGGAGATGAAAATTTATGTGTAGGTACCTTATAGATGTTGCTGATGTCTCCCCGGCAATGGCACCAGAAATTCTTCCTACTACTTGTGAGCTACGTTGGGATTTCCTCGAAGGGGAGCAGATGATGCAATACATTAGAGATAAGCATTTCCCTTAGTTATGAAACCAAGGTTAACAACCTAGTAGGAGAACCAAGCAACACTTCGTTAACAGCACCTGCACACAAGATAACAAATCCTTGCACCATATGGGAACAAGGGGTTGTCAATCCCTTGACTGTTATTTGCAAGATTAAATTGTGTAGTGATTGATAGATTGATAGAGCAAAAAAATACAGTAAAATTGCAGCAAGATATTTTTAGGATTTTTAATATATGATAAAAGTAGACCCCGGGCCCACAATTTTCACTAGAGGTTTATCTCTTGAAGATAGCATACGGTTGGTAAACAAATTATTGTTGGGAAATTGATAGAAAAGCAAATAATCATGGTGATATCCAAGGAAATGATCATGTACATAGGCATCACATCTTAGACAAGTAGACCAACTCCTGCCTGCATGTACTACTATTACTGCACACATCGACCGCTATCTAGCATGCATCTAGAGTATTAAGTTCATAAAGAACAGAGTAATGCCTTAAGCAAGATGACATGATCTATACAAAGTAAACTCACGCATGAATAAACCCCATCCTTTTACCATTAATAGCAATGATACAATACGTGTCATGTTCCCTTCTGTCACTGGGATTGAGCACCGCAAGATCGAACCCAATACAAAGCACCTCTCCCATTGCAAGATCAATGAATCTAGTTGGACAAACCAAATCAATAGATCGGAGAGAAATACGAAGCTACAATAATCATGCATAAAAGAACTCAGAGAAAACTCAAATGATATTCATGGTTAATCTGATCATAAACTCACAATTCATCGGATCCCAACAAACACACCACAAAAAGTTATTACATCGAATAGAACTCCAAGAACATCGAGGAGAACATTGTATTGAAGATAAAAGAGAGTGATGAAGCCATCTAGCTACTAACTATAGACCCATAGGTCTATGGTAAACTACTCACACATCATCGGAAGGGCAGCAAGGTTGATGTAGAGCCCCTCCGTGATTGGTTCCCCGTTCGACAGAGTGCCGCAAAAGGCCTCCAGATGGGATCTCCTGAGAACAAAGACTTGCGGCGGCAGAAAAAATATTTTGTGCACTTCTTTGTTGGTTTCCTGATTTTAGAGAATGTATAGAGGCGGAATTAGGTCAAATGGAGCTACATGGGCCCCACGAGCCACCAGGGCGCACCCACCCCCTAGGCGCGCCCTGGTGCCTCGTCGGCCACTGCTCCATCTTTAAGTCCTCTCCTGAACCTTCCAGGGTCTGTTATGTCCAGAAAAAATCTCTAAAAAGTTTCATGGCATTTGGACTTCGTTTGGTACTGATATTCTGGAAAACCATAAACAAGCAAAAAAAACAACAATTCGCACTGGGCAAGAAGTTAATAGGTTAGTCCCAAAAAATGATATAGAAATGCTTGTAAATGTATATAAAACATCTAAGATTGATACTATAATAGCTTGGTGATACTCCAACTTGCATGATTTGAATAAAACTAACCCCGGACTGACGTTGTTTTCAGCAGAACTACTATGGTGTTGTTTTTGTGCAGAAATAAAAGTTCTTGGAATGGAATGAAACTTTGTGAGGATTTTTTACGTCAAATAAGAGAATTTCTTGAGCCAGGAGGTACCTGAGGGGGGCACCTGGGTGGGCACAACCCACTAGGGCACGCCTGCCCCCCCCCCCCCAGGCGCGCTGAAAGTGCAACTATCCCTAGGTGGTTTTGGTAATTCATAACAACATATAGCTCATTGAGCTAATGCTATTCCAAGACTATTATTTCAGGAAAGCTCAATGAATGACATGGCATGGATGATGAAAGTGGATCCCTCAAAATACTAAGGACAAAGGATTGGCTCAAGCTCAAAAGACCAAGACTCTTCATTTTATATTTTAGTGATCCAAGATCACATTGAGTCTATAGGAAAAGCCAATACTATCAAGGAGGGATGAGGTGTTGCTTTATGAGCCTCTTGCTTCATGTGCTTTGTGATATGCTCCAAAACCCTCAACTACTTTCCCACATCCACAAATGACCTAAACCCAAAGCCAAAATCGGTCACACCGATTCTTCCTATTCGGCGCCACTGATTCCAAAAGTCATAGCCACTGCCACAAACCCTAAGCAAATCGGTCTTACTGATAGGGATCGGTCTCATCGAGATGGGATTGTAATCTCTCTGTTTCCCTTCGTAACGTTTCGGTCTAACCGAAGTGAGCGATCGTTCCCACCGAGATTGCAATGTAAACTCTCTATTTCCTTTTTGTAACATTTCGGTCTCACCGAAAAGAGCAAATCAGTCCCATCGAGTTTACCTGACCAACTCTCTGGAAAGCTTATTACCAAATCGGTCTCACCGAGTTTGTGTAATCAGTCTTACCGAGATTACGTTATGCCCTAACCCTAACCGAATTGGTCTCACCGAGATGCATGTCAGTCCCACCGAAAATCACTAACGGTCACTAGGTTTACTAAATCGGTCCGACCGAGTCTGTTGAATCGGTCCCACCGAGTTTGGTAAATTGTGTGTAACGGTTAGATTTTGTGTGGAGGCTATATATACCCCTCCACCTCCTCTTCATTCATGGAGAGAGCCATCAGAACGAACCTACACTTCAAACTTACCATTTCTGATAGAGAACCACCTACTCATGTGTTGAGGCCAAGATATTCCATTCCTACCATATGAATCTTGATCTCTAGCCTTCCCCAAGTTGCTTTCCACTCAAACCCTCTTTCCACCAGATCCAAAACCTATGAGAGAGAATTGAGTGTTGGGGAGACAATCATTTGAAGCACAAGAGCAAGGAGTTCATCATCAACGCACCATTTTTTACTTCTTAGAGAGTGGTGTCTCCTAGATTGGCTAGGTGTCACTTGGGAGCCTCCGACAAGATTGTGGAGTTGAACCAAGGAGTTTGTAAGGGCAAGGAGATCGCCTACTTCGTGAAGATCTACCGCTAGTGAGGAATGTCCTTCGTGGGCGACGGCCATGGTGGGATAGACAAGGTTGCTTCTTCGTGGACTTACCCTTCATGGGTTGAAGTATCCATCAACGTGGATGTACAATAGCACCACCTATCAGAACCACGCCAAAAACATCCGTGTCTCCAATTGCGTTTGAATCCTCCAAACCCTTCCCCTTACTTTCTTGCAAGTTGCATGCTTTAATTTCCGCTGCCTATATACTCTTTGCATGCTTGCTTGAATAGTGTGATGATTGCTTGACTTGTCCTAAAGTAGCTAAAATCTGCCAAACTCTAAAATTGGGAAAAGATTAAGTTTTTATTGGTCAAGTAGTCTAATCACCCCCCCCCCCTCTAGACATACTTCAAGGTCCTACAAGTGGTATCAGAGCTTTGGTCTCCATTTGCTTTGATTTCCATAGCTTTTGGTGGTCATAGCCTTGGTTTCACAACCTAGGAGAGTATGGCGTCTAGCGAGGGAAATTATCACCGTAGAGGTCCTTACTTTGATGGTACTAATTTTGCTAGTTGGAAGCATAAGATGAAAATGCATATTCTTGGACATAACCCCGCCGTATGGGCAATTATTTGTATTGGCTTGCAAGGTGAATACTTTGATGGGAGAGAAACGAACCGTGAAGCTAATGTGGAAGAATTGAAGATGCTGCAATACAACGCTCAAGCTTGTGATATCATCTTCAATGGATTGTGCCCCGAAGAATTCAACAAAATCAGCCGTCTTGAGAATGCAAAGGAAATTTGGGATACTTTGATTGATATGCATGAAGGTACCAAGTCCGTCAAGGAATCCAAGTTGGATGTGCTCCAAAGTCAGCTTGACAAGTTCAAAATGAAGGATGGTGAAGGTGTCGCTGAAATGTACTCCAGGCTTGCTCTTATCACAAATAAGATTGCCGGCTTAGGGAGTGAAGAGATGACCTAAAAATTCATCATCAAGAAGATCCTAAGAGCATTGGATGGAAAGTATGATACCGTGTGCACGTTGATCCAAATGATGCCAAACTACAAAGATCTCAAGCCAACGGAAGTCATTGGAATAATTGTTGCTCATGAGATGCCACTCAAGGATAAGGAGGAACTTCACAACAAGTCAAGTGGTGCTTACAAAGCCTCAAGTGAAGCCCCCACATCATCAAGTGAGAGACAAACCTTCAATGAAGAATTGAGCTTAATGGTGAAGAACTTCAACAAATTCTACAAGAGTAGAACCAAACAAAGAAGCTCCAAGTCAAGGTCTTACAATGACAAAAGGTCTTCTAGTCGAGAGCGCAATTTCTACAATTGTGGGAGACCCGGACACTACTCCAATGAGTGTACGGCACCCTACAAAAGAAGAGAAGATTCTCCAAGAAGAAGAAGCAAAAGAGAAGAATCACCACCAAGAGAGAGGAGGAGTAGAGATGATCGTTATGAATGAAGACCCTCACGGAGAAGCAAGGATTCAGAAAGGAAGGACAAGTCATCAAGGAGCTACACAAAACGAAGACATCAAGCTCATGTTAGTGAATGGGTATCCGGCTCTGACTCCGACAATGACTCCGAGAGAAGCTGTCACTCCGACTCCGAATATACTCAAGATGAAGGTGTTGCCGGTCTAGCACTTGTGTCAACCAAGTCCTACGACATATTTGATTCACCAAATGAAGGTGTTGGAAGATGCTTCATGGCCAAAGGTCCAAAGGTAACACATCCTGAGTATATTGATTTCCATAGTGATGAAGATGACTTGCTTGTGGATGATGATTTACTTGTTGACAACTCTAGTGATGAATACTATGATGAAACGTCAATTAATCGTGCTAATCAAGATAAAACGAGTGACAATGATAAGGAGAAGATTGAGCTTCTAACTAAAGAACTAAACACTCTTAAGTTGGCTCATGAAACTATCTTCGAAGATCATCGAGAACTTTTAAGGGCTCATGATAAGTTACGCTTTGAAAAGCTCAATCTTGAGCAAGAGCATGAGTTCTTAAAGGCAATCAATGATGATCTCCGCAAGAAAAGTTCTTCTTACATTGCCAAGCATTTACTCTTATCCACTTACATGCCTCAAGTCAAGTCTAGTAACAAGTACAAGAAAGATACTTCCTCTAGTAGTAACAATGATAATGTCAAATCCAATATTGTTGCTTCTAGTAGTTCTCTTGATTCCACTAATGATTCTTTTAGCCAAGTTACACTTGAGCAAGAAAATAGCTTATTTAAGGGAATTATAGAGAAAGGTGTTTACAAGAGCCTTGCCGGGAGTAAGAAATTCGAGGAAATTGTACGCAAGCAAGGAAGGCACTGGAAGAATCAAGGTATTGGTTTTGAACGAAAGTTCAATGCCAATGGAGTTGAGTGGGAAGAAGATCAATACCCCAAGACGAAGTTTGTTCCTCAACAAGGGAAGTATGATCCTACTTCCTTCAAGGGAACACAAGCTCAAGATGATCTTCCACCACAAGACCACAAGAACAAAGGCAAGGGCAAGCTTCAAGAAGAGATTGATGCATTTGAAGAAGCACCTAAAGCCTCATTCAAGTGGGTCCCCAAGACTACGTTGAGTTCTAGTTCATCAAGTACAACCACAACTCCAAGGATTCCCATCAAGATGATGTGGATCCCGAAGAAGAAGAACTAGAGAGTTCTTGAGGGTGACTCCGCCAACATTCTTCACTCATATCATTATGGCAAGAACAAGTGCAATCAACTTCCACATCTTGCACTAGTTCAAGGAGTCACAAACCCTCATGTTGGTAAGGCAAGGGACAAGGTAACTTAATGATTTCATGGACATCATCTTGTGTGTGCATCACTCTATGTCTATGGATATTCTTGTTTGTTCCTTGTGGGACTAACCCATGTAGGTAAGTTGAAAGTGCAACTCACTCCAAAGTATTGCTCCAAATGATCTACATCAACATTGAGCATCCACATCTTCAACACCTACATGAAGTCATCATCGGCAAATCCCAAGGTTAGTTCATCCCTCTAAGGGGGATCTCACATCTAGGGGGAGCTTAACTCTAAGAATTGAGTCAAAGCAACTCTAATGATGTGAACACACCAATGGATTATGTAAAAGTGGTAACCCCACTTGAGCTTAAACGATGAGTATGACCTATGATCAAATGTTCTCATTTGACTCCTAAGTCAATATACTCATATATAGATGACCTAGTCATCGCCAATTGTTTGATAGATGCTAGAATTGGTTATGCATGCTTTGCCACATATTTCATTTGCCATCTTATTGTGTGAGCATGTTGGTGCATATTTTAATCATTCAAGGACATCCACTTGTTGCTTTGATTGTTTGGTTTCTTTTCTTTTTGCCAAGTGGATGGACAAGAATGCCTAAGAACCTTCTTTAGCTATCTATGCTTTTCTCGTCTCAAACTCTATTCATGCTACATCACAAAATTTGATCAAGTCAGATTCGAACCACTCTGTGTGAGGAGCACTCGGAGTCCCTGATTCGTCATAGACTTATACTTCCAAAACCTCTTTGTGATTCTCGGTCTGACCGATTCCTCCATTTCGGTCCTACCGAGATCATTAAGTTGATCAGAGTTTTCAATCTCCGTGCAACCGATTTGAACTTTTCGGTCACACCGATTTGCTGTAACTGAACACAGTTATGCATCTCAGTGCCACCGAGTTGTTCCACTCGGTCACACCGACAGGGTCGGGCTATATATAGTCACGGGCAAAATTTTGGAAATTTCTCCGAAACCCTTCGCCCGCGCGATAGCTCGCTCTGCCATCGGAGGTCTCCGGATCGTCTCCTCGTTGCCAGCAGCCTCCTGTCGTTGGTCTCCGCCGCCGTCAACGGATTTCGTCCCTGCCGTTGTCACCGTAGCGAGTCCACCGCCAAGTTAAGGTATGGACTAGATCTTTGTGCTATCCATGTCTGATTCCTAGCACATTGTATTCTTATTGAATCTTGCCACGATTGAGATACTCCTATCCAGCCAGAGTAGTCCGTAGATTAGAAGAGATTCAAATTTTTAGGGTTAGGTTTCCGCCGAAACCATCTCGGACCCACCGAGTTGAAAAACTCGGTCTCACTGATTTGGCATATGCCATTGCACTAGTGACTCTCGGTCTGACCGAGAATTACTAATCGGTGCGACCGATTTGAGGATTCTGTGAAACCCTAGCAGTCTCGGTGCCACCGAACTATGACTCGGTCCTACCGAGATCATCAGTTTAGGTTCCAAAACTGCTTCGGTATCACCGAGTTTGAAAATCGGTTGATCCGAAATGCTTTCTGTGGAAAACTAAAACTGATTTTTTTGAATCATTCTTTTGCAAAAATCTCTGCATTTTGTGATGCTCATCCAATCTATCTCATCTATAACTCTTCACAGGGTCAGCAGTCAGCCTTTTGCAGCATGTCAGACCAGAGTGACAGCCAGAACAGGTCAGAAGCACAGATGGACTTGAGTGAGGGCACTAGTCCCTCAACCTCAGATGAAGGGAGCAGAAGCACTCCTAGCAATTTGCCTAAGGCTGCTACTAGGCAAAGGAGGAAGAGAACTTCAGACTCAGAGGATGAAGACTATAAAGCAGAAGAGGACAAGGCTACTTCCAAGAAAGTAGTGCTCAAGAAGGAATATGGCTCTGCACATAGAACTAAGCCAGGTCTGAAGAGGAAAGTGCCTGCCAAGAGGACACCAATGCCAAAGGCCAGAAAGTCCACTCAAATGCCAGCTCAGACAGAACCCGAAGAGGCACCTGAGAAGAAAGTCAATTCTTTCCAACCTCAGAAAGTTCCCACTGGAGAGACTATGAAGCTCACCATAGAATCAGAGGAAGAAGGTGCTCAGGACAAGAAAAAGAAGAGAGCAAGAACCACAACTACCAAGGTCCTTGGAAAACCCTCTATGATAAGAGATTCTGAAGAAGAGGAAGAGGTTGCTGCACTAGAACCTAAGGCACCCAAGCTTATGGGAGATGCAATCAGATCAGGGGCTGCAACATCTAAGCCCAAGGAAGCACCCAAAGCTGCCTCCAAGGCCAAGCAAGTTCCAAAGAGGAATACTAGGAGTATTCTAGCTGCTGAGAAAAACAAGGCCCCAGTGCCAAATGTTGCTGAAGAAGAAGATGAGGAAGGTCAAGTCCTAAGGAAGCTCAAGCCCAAGATACCAGACCACAATGATGCCCATCCTGTGGCTGAGGACATGAGGATCAGGAAGGATTCAGGGCTGAGACTGTGGAGGATGGAAGATCCACATGCTTCAAGGAGAAGAACTGTTGTTGACTACAGGTTCCATATAAAGGAACAAAAGGACTTCTATGAGACAATTCTGTTGGACAAGAAGCCCATAGTTTGTGACATGAGGTGGGTCGACTGGACCTACATCAAGGAAAATGAAGAGCACTATCCTGGAGTGCAAGAAATCTTTGTTGCTTGTTGCTGCTTTTGTTGGACAAAAGTTCACTCACTGGAATGATGAGCTTATCATGCAGTTCTACTCCACAGCACACTTTTACCTAGATGGAAGAATTGTTTGGATGTCTGAAGGTACAAGGTACCAGTCCAGTGTTGAAGAATGGGCAAGTCTGATAAATGCCCCAAAGGAAAATGAGGATGACCTGGACATTTATGCAAAGAAGAAGTTGGGACACAATTCCATGGCTCACATGTACAAGGAAATCCCAGACAAGGCAGTAGAGACTCACAAGTTTGGATCAATCCACTTTCTGCTGTCAGGGCTGCCAACAATCAATTGGATTCTGAGCCATACTTTGTTGCCCAAGTCTGGTGACCATAACATGATCAGAGGGCATGCCATCAACATGTTGCATGTGTTTGATGTGCCACAAAAGTTCAAAGTCATGAGCCTAATAATTGAAACCATTAAGAGGACTGCAGCAGATCAGAAGAGGAGTTGTGGATATGCCCCTCAGATTCAAGAATTGATCAACTCAAAGATGGGCACAGGAAAATATCAGTTGGATAAGGAACATTTTCCACTTTATCCAGACTTTGAGGACAATGAGGTTGTCATGAATGAGAATGATCCAACATTAGTTCAAGCTCAGGAGAAGAAGGAGAAGGCAAAGAAGGAGAAGGCTGCCAAGATGCCAACTCAAGAGGAGGCATCTGAATATTTCCTGAAGACCAAACAGGAGCAGCTTGGTTACTTGATAGCATCAACACTGAGGATTGAGAAGGGACTGGCCACCCTCACTCAGAATCAGGAGAGCCTTGAGAGAATCATGGAACTCAAATTCCATGACCTTGATGTCAAAGTAACTGAGATTCAATCAGTTGTGGAGCAACTGCGGGAGGACATGCAGGAGAAGCAGGGCAAGACTACAACAAATGTGTTTGCCAGAGTACCCAGAGCCCAGAGGTCAGTTGCAGTGCCAGTGACAGATACTAGAGCAACAACTTCGGCACCAGCTACTGCCCCTTCAGTTCCAGTGCAACCAGCTCCAACATCCACTCCAGCACCCTCTACTTCAACTGAATCCTTCGTCCATGGAGTTATCAGGACACCACCACCGGAAGATCAAGCCTGAGAGTTGATCTAGCAATATGCATTTTCTATGAACTTTTTGGTAACTTGTTGACAAAGGGGGAGAAAAATGTATACATCATAGGCTTCGAGAGAGAGTGTGTGTTGCTTTTGTTCTCTCTTTCTTTATTTGGTGTTTTTTAAACTTGTTTGCTTTTGGTCGTTTGAGTTACTATGCTTGTGAGACATTGATGATCATGTGTTTGATCATAAGCTACACTTATGCATGTTTGATGATATTATCCTATCTATCTTATGTGATCATTCACTATGCTTGGTGATGAGTGCATGTATTCAATGTTTATTATTTTGAGCGCTCCACCAAGATGTATGTGACATGGAAGAGTAACCCATGAGCCTAAATCATTGTGCATTTGCAGTACAAAGCAAATCTTAAACTATGCACAAATTTAGGGGGAGCTCTTGCTTATCACATACTTCTCAAAGCGACGATGTTTTTCAATCTTATTATCATTTGTCGAAGTTTTGATCTATATGTTGTCATCAATTACCAAAAAGGGGGAGATTGAAAGTGCAACTATCCCTAGGTAGTTTTGGTAATTCATAACAACATATAGCTCATTGAGCTAATGCTATTCCAAGACTATTATTTCAGGAAAGCTCAATGAATGGCATGGCATGGATGATGAAAGTGGATCCCTCAAAATACTAAGGACAAAGGATTGGCTCAAGCTCAAAAGACCAAGACTCTTCATTTTATATTTTAGTGATCCAACATCACATTGAGTCTATAGGAAAAGCCAATACTATCAAGGAGGGATGAGGTGTTGCTTTATGAGCCTCTTGCTTCATGTGCTTTGTGATATGCTCCAAAACCCTCAACTACTTTCCCACATCCACAAATGACCTAAACCCAAAGCCAAAATCGGTCACACCGATTCTTCCTATCCGGCACCACCGATTCCAAAAGTCATAGCCACTGCCACAAACCCTAAGCAAATCAGTCTTACCGAAAGGGATCTCGGTCTCACCGAGATGGGATTGTAATCTCTCTGTTTCCCTTCGTAACATTTCGGTCTAACCGAAGTGAGCGATCGGTCCCACCGAGATTGCAATGCAAACTCTCTGTTTCCTTTTTGTAACATTTCGATCTCACCGAAAAGAGCAAATTGGTCCCACCGAGTTTACCTGACCAACTCTCTGGAAAGCTTATTACCAAATCGGTCTCACCGAGTTTGTGTAATCGGTCTTACCGAGATTAGGTATGCCCTAACCCTAACCGAATCGGTCTCACCGAGATGCATGTCAGTCCCACCGAAAATCACTAATGGTCACTAGGTTTACTAAATCGGTCCGACCGAGTCTGTTGAATCGGTCCCACCGAGTTTGGTAAATTGTCTGTAATGGTTAGATTTTGTGTGGAGGCTATATATACCCCTCCACCTCCTCTTCATTCGTGGAGAGAGCCATCAGAATGAACCTACACTTCCAACTTACCATTTCTGAGAGAGAACCACCTACTCATGTGTTGAGGCCAAGATATTCCATTCCTACCATATGAATCTTGATCTCTAGCCTTCCCCAAGTTGCTTTCCACTCAAACCCTCTTTCCACCAGATCCAAAACCTATGAGAGAGAGTTGAGTGTTGGGGAGACTATCATTTGAAGCACAAGAGCAAGGAGTTCATCATCAACGCACCATTTGTTACTTCTTGGAGAGTGGTGTCTCCTAGATTGGCTAGGTGTCACTTGGGAGCCTCCGACAAGATTGTGGAGTTGAACCAAGGAGTTTGTAAGGGCAAGGAGATCGCCTACTTAGTGAAGATCTACCGCTAGTGAGGCAAGTCTTTCATGGGCGACGGCCATGGTGGGATAGACAAGGTTGCTTCTTCGTGGACCCCTTGTGGGTGGAGCCCTCTGTGGACTCGCATAGCCGTTACCCTTCGTGGGTTGAAGTCTCCATCAATGTGGATGTACGATAGCACCACCTATCGGAACCACGCCAAAAACATTCGTGTCTCAAATTGCGTTTGAATCCTCCAAACCCTTCCCCTTACTTTCTTGCAAGTTGCATGCTTTAATTTCCGCTGCCTATATACTCTTTGCATGCTTGCTTGAATAGTGTGATGATTGCTTGACTTGTCCTAAAGTAGCTAAAATCTGCCAAACTCTAAAATTGGGAAAAGGTTAAGTTTTTATTGGTCAAGTAGTCTAATCACCCCCCCCCTATAGACATACTTCAAGGTCCTACACGCGCACAGGTGGGTTGTCGGTGTACAAAAGTATGGGCTCTTTTTGTACGCCTTACTTGTGCACGGGCAGTCGTAGCCACTCCTGCGGCAGGGCCTGGCAGGGCAGCAGAAGACAAGATACAAGACCACCAAAGACAGACACTCAAGACAGCGAACAAGGAACAGAAGACGAGCTGGACCTCCCCTGGAAACACCCCTGCCAGGGCGGCTTCCATAGCCCCGGTGAGCTCCTTGCCAGGGCTACTTGTGAAGCACCAGCAAGGCCATCACCCTTGAGGATAAGAGCTTTGGCACCATCGACAGCATCAAGGCCAAGAACTTGGGGATGCATGCATAGTAGCATGTAGATATTTGTGAAGATTAGTGGCATGCGGGTCCACATGGGACCAGAAGACAAAGACCCCCGGCAAGACTTGCCAGGGACGACTGCGGGGCCATGACTAGGCCTGCACCCGTCAAGGGTTTGCCACCTCACCACCAATATAGTACGACGACCAGCTTGCCAAATAGGCAGAGGTCTGCGTGGCGGCATGCAGATCTTCGTGGAGGCTCTACCATCGCACCAACACAACAGCTAGCTAGCCAGCATGGCACTGCATGCCTCGTTAGCCTGGACGCGTGTCAAAGCGAGGAGGGACGGCGACGGATGGGACGACTTCTGTTGTCATCCCCGATAAAGTAAAAGGGCATGTAAGCAGCGCATTAAATGCGTTTGTCCTACGTTACCGAGCGATAAATTCGCTTTCCACCTCCTGTATGCCACTGTGGCAACCCCTTTACGTATAGAAGGAGGCCCGAGGCGTACCGAGAGAGGATTCAGACTTTTGGACTGGGCAGGCACTACAGCTAGTTCAAGAGCTCAAGAACACATATATACACACAAGCAGGACTAGGGTTTTATGCACCAGTGCGGCCCGAATCGGGGTAAAAATCCCCTCGCGCTGATCGCTAGACCCGCTCTTCCTGCAGCTCCTCCCCCCGCCGAACATAGAAGGGATCGCCCCTGATCCCATAGGTGTTTGTTTTCCCCGACATCTTGGGCGCGCCAGGTAGGGGGCAGTAGCTGTAAGAATCTGGTTTAGCAGTTAGTGAAGTAGTTTCTTCATCGCCATGGCTCCGAAGAAGAAGACGATCGTGGCAGTCGGTTCGTCTGGACGCACCCCGCCTGTGCCAGCACGGACGGGTGACGTGGCAGACACCGGTGGCAGAGGAGATTGATGTCTACTACGCAACCTTCTTCTTGTAGACGTTGTTGGGCCTCCAAGTGCAGATGTTTGTAGGACAGTAGCAAATTTCCCTCTAGTGGATGACCTAAGGTTTATAATTCCATGGGAGGCGTACGATGAAGATGGTCTCTCTCAAACAACCCTGCAACCAAATAACAAAGAGTCTCTTGTGTCCCCCAACACACCCAATACGATGGTAAATTGTATAGGTGCACTAGTTCGGCGAAGAGATGGTGATACAAGTGCAATATGGATGGTAGATATAGGTTCTTGTAATCTGAAAATATAAAAATAGCAAGGTAACTAATGATAAAAGTGAGCGTGAACGGTATTGCAATGGTAGGAAACAAGGCATAGGGTTCATACTTTCACTAGTGCAAGTTCTCTCAACAATAATAACATAATTGGATCATATAACTATCCCTCAACATGCAACAAAGAGTCACTCCAAAGCCACTAATAGCGGAGAACAAACGAAGAGATTATGGTAGGGTACGAAACCATCTCAAAGTTATCCTTTCTATTCTACATATTCAAGAGTCCGTAGTAAAATAACATGAAGCTATTTTTTTTGTTCAATCTATCATAGAGTTCATACTAGAATAACACCTTAAGACACAAATCAACCAAAACCCTAATGTCACCTAGATACTCCATTGTCACCTCAAGTATCCGTGGGCATGATTATACGATATGCATCACACAATCTCAGATTTATCTATTCAACGAACACAAAGTACTTCAAAGAGTGCCCCAAAGTTTCTACCGGAGAGTCAAGACGAAAATGTGTGTCAACCCCTATGCATAGGTTCATGGGCGGAACCCACAAGTTGATTACCAAAACATACATCAAGTGGATCACGTGATATCCCATTGTCACCAACAGACAAGCACGGCAAGACATACATCAAGTGTTAAAGACTCAATCCGATAAGATAACTTCAAAGGGAAAACTCAATTCATTACAAGAGAGTAGAGGGGGAGAAACATCATAAGATCCAACTATAATAGCAAAGCTCGCGATACATCACGATCGTGCCATAGAGAGAACACGAGAGAGAGAGAGAGAGAGAGAGAGAGAGAGAGAGAGAGAGAGAGATCAAACACATATCTACTGGTACATACCCTCAGCCCCGAGGGTGAACTACTCCCTCCTCGTCATGGAGAGCGTCGGGATGATGAAGATGGCCACCGGTGATGGGTTCCCCCTCCGGCAGGGTGCCGAAACGGGCTCCTGAGAGGTTTTTGGTGGCTACAGAGGCTTGCGGTGGACGAACTCCCGATCTATCTTATTCTTCGATGGTTTTAGGGTATATGGGAATAAATAGGCGAAAGAAGTCGGTCGGGGGAGCCTCGAGGGGCCCACGAGGGTGGAGGGCGTGTCCAGGGGGTGGGAGCGCCACCCTATCTCGTGGCCTCCTCGACGCTTCCCTGGCTTGCACTCCAAGTCCCCGGGATTGCTTTTGTTCCAAAAATACCTTTTCCGAAGGTTTCATTCCGTTTGGACTCCATTTGATATTCCTTTTCTTCAAAATACTAAAATAGGGAAGAAAACAGCAATATGGGTTGGGCCTCCAGTTAGTAGGTTAGTCCCAAAAATGATATAAATGTGTAAAGTAAAGCCCATAAACATCCAAAACGGGTAATATAATAGCATGGAACAATCAAAAATTATAGATACGTTGGAGACGTATCAGAGATCAAGATTGTCCACGCCACCCTGATACAAGAAGCCATGCGAGCGGCGTCATCCGCAGCAGCGACGACAGTCCGCACACCGCCGCGCCCAAGGAAGGATCCGCGCTACCTACAAGTGGCGCGGGGACCTTCAAGGGGAGAAGGACGACCCTGCCAGCGCACACGCCGCGGTCTTCTCAGATCGTGCGCGACGAACAGCGCTGCAACATTGAGGACCATGGGCCTCGCCATGGTAAGACCCCTCAGCGTCATTCTCAAGACGCGCGGGGTGACATGCATGCCAGGACGCTGGCAAAAAAGGCACGCGGTCACGGAACCGTGATGGAACTCCTTCTAATATAGTTAGAAGTCCGAGTTCCTCCCATTCCTCACGCATGTCGATGCCACCAACACGAGCAGAAGCATTGGCGCGGGCGCAGCTCCTCCTCGACTTTCCTCCTGCTGTGGAGAAGCAAGAAGAGTGGAGGGCTGCCATCCAAAGCCTTATTGGCCATGCCAACAGGGATGGCCACCAGGAAGCAAGTCCCTCGTGGCGTCGGACCGCTGAGCCAGCACGTGTTGACAGTGGAAGAGTCAGGGCGTCACGCGTTGCGGCTAACGTCTAGTCCGCGGCTCAAGGAAGATGCACGGACCACTATTGAGTGGCAGTGGAAGGCGCATCACCAATCTGATAGGCGTGTTGGGCCTACTGCGTACAGGCCTGCGCCGGGGGATGCTGGCGACTTGCCCTATGCGATAACTTGTCCAGCGTTCACCCGTGAGCTACTGTAGTTCCAGTGGCCCACCACCCGCACATTCAAACCGGACGTCCTGGAGAAGTACGACGGCAAGACCCATCCGTCCGAGTTCCTGAGCGTTTATACCATCGCGATGCAAGCTGCCGGAGCACGGGATGACAAGGTACTTGCCAACTATTTCCTGTTAGTGCCCAAGCCCAACGTTAGGTCATGGTTGATGCACTTGCCGATAGATTCCATCTCCTCTTGGTCGAATTTGTGCCACGAGTTTGTTGGTGCCTTTACGGGCGGACACATGGCTCCTGGCCAGGCAAGAGATTTGCATGTGATCCCTCAGAAGGATGGCGAATGCTTGCGCAAATACATACAAAGATTTAGCCGTGTGCAATACAACATCCCCGATGTTCATCCCGCCGCTGTCATCAGCGCGTTCCATCAGAACATGCGCAATCGCAAGATGCGTGAAGAGTTGGCGATGAACAAGGTTGCGGATGTTGCCAAACTGTATGTTCTGGCCGACAGATGTGCCCGAGCTGAGGAAGGGAGAAAGTACCCCGGTGAGGATGCAGACGTGGGAAGTGACTCCGAAGACGAAGATGTCGTCGCCCCGGCAAAGAAGGGCAGGAAGCGCAATGGCAAGACCGTTCTTGTCGTCGAGGAATCCGGCGACCCCGACACCGCTAAGAAGGCCAAGGTTGACGACCCCGGCAAGGAGATTGCCGGGTGCAATGTCTGCCGGGCCTTGGCAGCTGCCGGCAAGTCAGAGGGCTCCGACAAGTAGTACTGCAAAATTCACCGTACCAAGGGCCACGACTTCCAAAACTGCCGCCAAGTTGAGCAACTGATGGAGAAGCAGAGGGCTGAGTACGAGAGACAAGACAAAGAGAAGGTCCAAGGTGGTGCTGAAGGATCCGGCAAGAAGCGCGGCAGCCGAGGAGGTCGCGGCGACAAGGAGAAGCAACAAGAGGGTCTTGCTTGGGGTCGTGACAAGAAAGAGGAGGATGACGATCATGATGATGATGATGAGTCCACCGAGCATGAGTTTCAAAAGGCGACAAAGTCATGTGTGTTGACGGAGGTGCCTCGTTGCATTCCTCCCACTGCCAACTTAGATAGTGGGCTCGTGAGATTAGTGCGACGGAACCGATGGTCGACACCCATAGGCCACTAAAGTGGTCCCACACGCCTATCATTTTTGACATCGAGGATCACCCTGATCACACAATCGCGGTCGGGTGTTTACCGTTGTTGGTCTCACCAACGATACGTAACCTCAAGGTGACAAAAATGTTAGTTGACGGTGGGGCCGGACTGAACTTGATCTCGCCCAACATAATCAAGAGGCTACAGATCCCTGACGAAGATCTTGAGGAAACATGTACATTCCAAGGGATCAATCCAGGGAGAAGTCAGCCCAAGGGAAAGGTCATGCTACCAGTCATGTTTGGTGGCGACCTAAACTACATGATAGAGAGGATCATTTTTTATGTCACCGAGTCCTGTTGCCATATAACGGGATCCTTGGTCGTCCAGTGCTAGCCAAGTTCATGGCGGCGACACACTACGCGTACAACAAGCTAAAGATGCCCGGCCCGATGAGCATCATCACCGTCAGCTGCGACAATAGGGATGCACTCATCTGCGCCGATCAGCTCTACTGAGAGGCATTTGCAGCGTCTGCTGCCAAGACACTTGCTCTCACCACCGAGGAGAAGACTAGCAAGCCTCGGCTGCCGGCAAGACTTCTGGCTCTGGCAAGGGCTCCTGCACTCACTCCGGCAAACGCGCCTCTTTGGAGTGTTGTGTTCCCGTTGAGGACGTGCCAGAGAGCTCTACCGGGAAGAGCAAGAAGTCTAAGGCAGACCCACCAGAAACCAAGAAGGTGCCCGTCAAGGAGGATGGCACCGGCGGAGCCTTTACCATAAGCTCCACCCTTGACAACAAATAGGAAAGCATGCTCGTCGCCTTCCTGCGGGCGAATGTCGACGTGTTTGCGTGGCAAGCATCCGACATACCCGGCGTTCCCAGGGAGGTGATTGAGCATCACCTTGCTGTCTGTCCCCATGCGCGGCCCGTCAAGCAGAAGGTCAAAAAGAAGCTTTGGAGCGACAAGAGTTTATCATCAAGGAGATCAGGAAGTTGGAAGCGGCAGGCTTGGTCAAGGGAGTGCTCCACCCTACGTGGTTGGCCAATCCAGTGGTAGTGCGAAAGACGAATGGAAAATGAAGGCTATGTATTGACTATACCAATATCAATAAAGCGTGTCCAAAGGACCCTTTCCCATTGCCACGCATCGACCAGATAGTGTACTCCACCGCCGTGTGTGACATACTGTCGTTCCTTGACGCCTACTCAGGATACCATCAGATCTTCATGAAGAAAGAAGATGAAGAAAAAACCGCGTTCATCACCCCATGTGGTACGTACTGTTTCGTATGAATGCCTTTCGGGTTGAAGAGCGCTGGTTCAACGTTCGCCCGAGCAGTCCAAATTGGTTTTGAGCCCCAGCTACATAGAAATATGGAAGCTTATATGGATGATATAGTGGTCAAAACCAAGGACAAGGCCACGCTCGTACGGGACCTGGAGGAAACCTCTGCAAATTTACGCAAGAACAACCTCAAGCTCAACCCAGAGAGGTGTGTGTTCGGCGTCCCCTCCGGCAAACTTCTTGGGTTCTTTGTGTCTCAACGCGGAATCGAGGTGAATCCCGACAAGATCAAAGCAATTGAGCAGATTGAGGCGCCCAAACGAGTCAAGGATGTCTATAGGCTTGCTAGCTGCGTTGCCACCCTGAGTAGGTTCATCTCTAAATCTGATGAGCATGCCCTCCCCTTTTTCAAGATTTTGAAAAAGGCGGGTCCAATGAAATGGACTCCGGAGGCAGAGGTAGCGCTGCAAGATTTGAAGAGGTACCTCTCCTCTACGCCGATACTAGTCACACCCAAGCCGCAAGACCTATTGCTGCTATATTTAGTGGTGACGAACCAAGTGGTCAGTGATGCGGTAGTGACGAGAGAGAAGTTGAGGAAGAAGCAACAGTGGCGGCAAGGCCGTCGGGTGAGGAGCCGGGGCCGATAGGGCCCGTTGCCGGCAAGGCAGGACCCCCGGCAGAGCCCGGTCCCGGCAAGATGGAGTTTGCGCAAGTAAGCAAAGCAGGACAAAAGAAGAAGGTGGTGCGGCACCCAGTTTATTTTGTCAGCTCCCTCTTGCAGGGGGCTAGATCAAGCTATTCTAGCATGCAGAAGTTGCTTTTCGGCCTTCTTATGGCCTCGACAAAGTTGCGCCACTATATTCAAGCACATGAGATCACTATCATCGCTCGCCTCCCTTTGCAACGGATCTTGCACAACCCATATGCAACGGGGAGGATTGTGGAGTGGGTGTTGGAACTATCAAGCTTTGGCCTCAAGTTTGAAAGCACTTGGACAATCAAGAGTAGAGCCTTGGCAGAATTCATAGCAGAATGGACCTCCACGCCCGACGAAGAAGTTCAAGAGACCACTCTCCTCGGCCAAGAGGCAAGTAGTCATTGGATTATGTACTTTGATGGGGCTTTCTCGCTGCAAGGTGCTGGTGCCGGCGTGCTACTCGTCGCACCCATCGAGGAGTGCCTCAAGTACATAGTCCAGATGCATTTCCCCCGGGAAAGGGCAATGAACAACACTACAGAATATGAGGGGCTGCTTGCCGGTCTCAGGATCACAGCGGACCTCGGAATCAGGAAGCTTATCATCAGAGGTGATTCGCAGCTTGTCGTCAAACAAGTCAACAAGGATTACTAGAGCCCGTTGATGGAGGCCTACATGGATGAAGTGAGGAAGTTGGAGGAGTGCTTTGACGGTCTGCAAGCAGAGCATGTTCCTCGAGCAGACAACAGCATTGCCAATGACTTGTCAAAGCGCGCTGCCCTCAAGTTACGTGTGGAACCAGGTACCTTTGTGCTTCAATTAACTCAGCCATCCGTAGAACCATCAGCAGGGTAGAATAAGCGAAGGAAAGCGGGGCCCCAGCAAGTACTTTCCCGCAGAGTTCCCAAGAGCCACCGGCAAGGAAGTTGTCGGGTACCCCCAAGCTTGCCAGGGAGCAGCAGCCTCCGGCAGGGCCCCAAGCCCTTGTCGTAGAGACAGCTGCCCCCGGGGCAGAAGACATGCCTTTAGTCCTTGCCGTCGAGCCTCAGGCTCCGGCATGGGCGCAGCATACTGTTTGTTTCCTCCAAATAGGGGAACTCCCTGAGGAGCAGGAAGAAGCAAAAAAAAAGTAGCCCGTCGGTCCAGCATGTACCAGTTTGTGGATGATGCCCTATACAGAAGGAGACCGAACGGCGTGAAATTGAAGTGTATTCCACGGGAGGACGGACTAGAGCTATTGGCAAAGATACATGGAGGCATATGTGGCTCCCACATAGGGTCTAGGGCCATTGCTGGTAAAGCATTCCGACAAGGTTTCTTCTAGCCCACCGCCCTCTAGGATGCAACTGCACTAGTAACCAAGTGTGAAGCGTGCCAGTTCCATTCGAAGAAGCTTCATCAACCAGCCCAGGCTCTTCAAACAATTCCTCTATCCTGGCCATTTTCGGTCTGGGGGCTCGACATACTGGGCCCCTTTCCCCGTGCTATCGGGGGCTTTGAGTACTTGTACGTTGCGATTGACAAGTTCACAAAGTGGCCAGAAGTGGAGCTAGTGAGAAAGGTAATAGCATAGTCGACCGTCAAGTTCTTCAAGGGACTCGGTTTCCATTTTGGTGTGCCAAACAGAGTCATCACCCACAACAGCACACAGTTCACGAGCCGCACCTTCATGCAATGCATCCAAGACCTGGGCAGCAAAGTTTGCTTTGCTTTTGTTGCTCACCCAAGAAGCAATGGCCAGGCAGAAAGGGCAAATGCTGAAGTGTTGCTAGGCCTCAAAACAAGAACTTTTGACAGGCTGCACAAATGTGGAAGATGCTGGATTGATGAATTGCCAACAGTTCTTTGGTCAATCAGAATGACACCAAATCGAGCCACTGGCCAGACAACCTTTGCCCTGGTATACGGGGCAGAAGCAGTTCTCCCCACAGAACTCATATACGGGTCACCTCAGGTGCTCTCTTATGATGAGCTTGAGCAAGAGCAGTTGCACCAAGATGATGCAATGCTCCTTGAGGAAGATCGTCTTTGGGCTGCTGTGCGAGCCGCTCGCTACCAGCAAGCCTTGCACCGCTACCACAGCCGCAAGGTTCATGCCTGAAGCCTTCAGGAAGGCAACCTTGTTCTTCGGCGTGTTCAGTCCACCAAGAATTCAAACAAGTTTACGCTAAAGTGGGAAGGCCCTTATCGGGTAATACGAATCACCAGGCCCGGTGCAGTCCGCCTGGAGACCGAAGATGGCATTCGGGTGAGCAAATCCTAGAATATCGAACATCTTCCCAAGTTTTACCCGTAGGGCGCGGTTGCTGGGAGCCCCGGCAACCCCGTTTTGTACTAGCCTTGCCGACAAGGCATGTAACCCTAGGAACTAAGCTAGGCGCAGACCCTGTGCGCAGCCAAGATAACCCTTAGTATATATAGTTTCCTATGATTTCCATGTTTTACATATACATACATGCATGCTTGTCCAGGATATTGGGCTACCTTAGATCCTAGCAGGTAGTGGTGAACCGCCAAGGTTCTGTGCTCCTGTCCTCTCCTCCTTTCAGCCACAGTGACAATGCTCCGGCAAGAGGTCGAGAAGACTAGCCGGAACGGCGGTCCTCGGCGGATCAAACAAATAAAGTTCACCTCTTGTCCATCCATGTTCGTAACTTGTGACTTGTGCATTAGAAAACCCCACCACTCTTTTTTGGGCTTAGGTGCTCCCATCCCTGACCCGAACGCTGCTTCGGTCAGAATGGCGGCAGTAACCTTTGGTAAAAAGAGATTGGTAGGGGGCTAGACCCTGTGTCTGTAACCCGGCAGATGTGATTCTCTGGCAGGCACAGAGGGCACCGGCAAGGTAGCTTGCCGGGAAAACTCATTTATTTTTATTAAAGAGGCGTTTCGCCTCTGCACGGATGTATACGTGCATGGGTTACCGGCAAGGCTCATCTTTTTCATTGACATGCTGATACAAGTACAAATATTATAGAACATAAGCATGGACTCGAGAGATTACATTATTTGAAATTAAGACTTGGCAAGTGCCTACAAATTGGAATGAAGAAAAGTGCCATGTAATCCCCGTTCTTGCTCCTTTCCTCCCAGGCACGGCAGGTGAAGATGGGGACGGGCATGGGGAACGTGTCGATGGAGAGCTTGACGGGGAAGCCCGTTGACCACCAGCACCAGAGCCAGCAGGACACAACCCCTGGCAAGGCGTGTTGCCGGGGGAGGAGGCGGAGTAGATGATGGTGCTGCCATTGATGGTCAATTGGAGTCGGAGTTGTCGTCCTCCTGCCTACTGCCGTTGTTGTCGTTGGCACTGTCTTCCTCGTCACTTTCGCTCGAGGAGGACCTTTCGTTGTTAGTGGAACTCTCCGCGCAGCACCATAAGTGGATTCCTGAGCTCCCGAAGACCTTGATGGAGAGCAGGCCATTCTCCATTAAATTGAGCTAGAGAACATGCCCCTCTGACAAGCTATGGGCGCATGCGAAGGTCTTCCACCCACGGTGAAGATACATGACGTGAGGGCGGGGGAAGTCAACATCGACCCACATGCTGCCATTCCCGCAGCCCCTCATGTGCAGCCTCAAAGCTTGCGGCGGATCCTACCCCATTACCCGAGCGAACGGGATAGGGAGGTGGAGATGGCTGCACACGTGCTTGTACATTCTGATGAAGAACTCGCGGGGATGGTCTCCGACGTGACCCTTCATTGGAGGAGGGGCCGCCAGCGGAAGCACGGCTGGTGTGCCGCCCTGTCCTCCTCTCCCTCGGGCCACGACGACCTCGGGCTCGTCCCCTTCCTCTCCCCCTTGTGGTGGGCTTCACCACCACCGAAAGCTCCGAAGGAGGGAAACGCACTGTCGAGCAAAATCCCTCGTCGCCGCCGTCGAAGCACTAGCACGCCCCCTTGCCATGGCGATTGGAAGGAAGATACTCAGCAGAAAGAGGAGGAGAAACCAAATGCGGAAAAACCCCGTCCCTCTCCCCTTTTATAGAAGGGCAGGGTCAGGGTTTGGCCTCCCAAACCAACGGCGGCCGCCCCGCTCGACCAATGCGGCCTCTTGAGGCGCAGGGAATCCAGACCGACCCGCTGCTCTAATCAGCGATGCCCAGTTTCCCGCCTTAGCGTTAATGCCCATGCACCCCGCATCCGCCGCCTACCCTTCCTAAGGCATGAAGGACACGTGGCGAGCAAGCTAGAGGCATAAAGACAAGTGGGGCGGCCATTTTGCGCCCCGTGATCGTGGGGTGCGGTGCCATGTAGGATGCGACCCGAGTCCACTTAGTAAATGAGCGGCGCCCCTGTAGATTCCTCTTTTTATGGGGAAGGCGCGGGCCGCCCCTTTACCATTTACTGCAAAGTGATGCAGGCGTGCTGTGATCGTCCCACGCACGACACCCACGTCGCGCACTCAATGCGTATCATGGGGAAGCGCAACTGGCAAGAAGATCGTGGAAGTTAAATCCCTGCCACGCGTAACGCGCACTGCTTTGGGCCTGGCCAACTACAACTTGCGCTTATGTGTGGCCCAGGCCCGGGGGCTCATGTCAGTGTACAAAAGTATGGGCTCTTTTTGTACCCCTTACTTGTGCATGGGCAGTCGTAGCCACTCCTACAGCAGGGCCTGGCAGGGCAGCAGAAGACAAGGCACAAGACCACCAAAGACAGACACTCAAGACATTGAATAAGGAACAAAAGAGGTGCTAGATCTTCCCCGGAAACACCCTTGGCGGCAATGCTGGCGCAGCCCCGGCGAGCTCCTTGACGGGGCTACTTGAGAAGCACCAGCAAGGCCATCACCCTTGAGGATAAGAGCTTTGGCACCATCGACAGCGTCAAGGCCAAGAACTTGGGAACGCATGCATAGTAGCATGCAGATATTTGTGAAGATCAGTGGCCGGTGGGTCCACATGGGACCAGAAGACAAAGACCCCCGGCAAGACCCTTGCCAGGGACGACCGCAAGGCCCCTGGCAAGCCTTGCCGGGGATGACTATGGGGCCACGACCAGGCCGGCACCCGTCAAGGGTTTGCCACCTCACCACCACTCAAGTACGACGACCAGCTTGCCAAATAGGCAGACACCTGCGTGGCGGCATGCAGATCTTCATGGAGGCTCTACCATCACGCCAACACAGCAGCTAGCTAGCCTGCATGGCACTGCATGCCTCGTCAGCCTGGACACATGTCAAAGCGAGGAGGGGCGGCGACGGATGGGACGGCTTCTATTGTCGTCCCCGATAAAGTAAGAGGGCATGTAGGCAGTGCATTAAATGTGTTTGTCCTATGTTGCCGAGCGATAAGCTCGCTTTCCACATCATGTAAGCCACTGTGGCAACCCCTTTTACGTATAAAAGGAGGCCCAAGGCGTACTGAGAGAGGATTCAGACTTTTGGACTGCGCAGACACCGCAGCTAGTTTAAGAGCTCAAGAACACATATATACACACAAGCAGGACTAGGGTTTTACACACCAGTGCGCCCCAAACCTGGTAAAAATCCCCTTGCACTGATCGCTAGACCCACTCTTCGTGCAACTCCTCCCCCCGCCGAACGTAGATGGGATCGCCCCTGATCCCTGAGAAACAAATACAATTGCTATATTTCCAAGTTATCAAGCATGCCTGGTTTTGTTAACTGCCTGATCTTCTAGTATGTTATATATTGTGCAATGTGGTGCTCAGTTAATGTTTGATTCATTTGTTATGGTGTTTAGTTAACTGTTTGGTTCAATTCTGTAATGTGATGTTCAATTGTTGTGGGTGCATTTTTTATTGTCTACCATGTGAAACATAAATTGAATTTGCATGTACTAAATACATGAGAAACAAATACAATTGCTATATTTCAAGTTGTTAAGCATGCTGGGTTTGGTTAACTATCTGATCTTCTATTACGAGTATGTTATATTGTGCAATGTGGTGCTCAGTTAATATTTGGTTCATTTGTTGTGGTGTTTAGTTAACTGCTTGGTTCAATTCTACAATGCGATGTCCAATTGTTGTGGGTACAATTTTGTATTGTTATGCATGTGAGGAATAAATTGAATTTGGTTGTATTAAATACATGAGAAATATATACAATTGCTATATTTCCTAGTTATCAATCATGCTTGGTTTGGATAAATAGCTTTTCCATGTGGCCTGAATTAATCTGCTGAATCTGCAATGTGTTTATTTTTCATTAACATATTTTTAATGATATCATGTCAACCCTCACTTAACCTGATCAATAACTACCTTATACATGTTGCAGGGAAACAATGGGAAGCACTGAGGTTTACAATCGAGGTTTGCATATGCATGGTCCTTTATCTAATAGCACATTATTGTGCAATTACAGGAACCATTCTAATATATAGGTTTTAAACAATTTGGTCTTGCACATGTAGGTCCTGTTGTCAGTGGTTTTGACCCACTGTTCAACCCTTTTTGCATATGGGGAAATGAGTTGTCCATGAATATCAGTCAAATCAAACTCAAAAAGATTGTTAAGATAAAGAAACTAGCGACAAAAAGAACAAGATCTTTGTCTGCACAATGAAGAAGACATCAGTACACTACAGGATGGTACTAACTATTATACCTTGTCTTTTTTATTCCTTTGCACCATTTCAAATCTAGAGAAGATATTTATGCATATCCTTGTTTTCAGGTCCTTCCAAAGCAGTTCACTGATGATTACCTCTCAAACCACTTGTATGGTCAGGAGGCGAGGAAGGTATTCATACAACACCCACAGTACAATATTGAAGTCTTTCTGAAGAGGATGGAGGATGGACGTTCAATCATCCACACGCACTGGCCTAAAGTTGCAAAGACCTTCAAGATCAATGCAGGCTCAATATTCGCCTTTCGCTTCGACAATTTTCCAGATGAGATTCATCTGTCTATCTATTGTCTATGATGCTAATTTCCAAAGGTTATAGATGTTGCATGTGACACATGGTGTTGGTGCAGTTGTGTAATGGGGTAGCTAGCTATATGCCTATATGGTGTAACTAAATGCTGAAGCTATATGATGTTGTACTCTGATGTATTTCAATTATGAAATCCTAGTTCCGTAATACAAAAATGAAATATATTGTGTGCTTAATATGAAATGTGAATTTGATTAATAAATGGACTATTAATAATAGGCAAATTAGCCTGCTCATTGGGTTTTTCTATTGCAAACGGTTATTGAGAAAACACCATGGGCGATGACCTCAGACAATGCACACAATTTCTAGGAAGAAAACATGTTGGATCAATGAACAATCACACACGACTTCCTCTTGAAAACTGTTTAAGCTAGGCCACCTTGCGCAAATGTTTTCCACATAAAAAGTGTATGTGATGGACAGCCTCTGCCACACAGTTTCTTCTACGAACTATGCGTGATGCATTCAATAATGCAAACGGTAAAATTGTTAATATCGTTTGCAATGGCAATGCTGTCACAGACGATTTGATAGATAAAATTATGTGTGATGTACGTGCGAAGGAAAACTTTTGTCTGGGATTCATCGCGTGGGGTGTACATACAAACGGAAATGTTCTTATTTGATTGACTGTGTGGTATGTACATACAAACGGAAACACATCCTTTGGATTGACTGTGTGCGATGTACATACAAAGCGAAACATTTCTCCGGGATTCACTATGTGGGATGTACTTAGGAACGAAAATGATTGGGCCTGTATAATTGTATGCGATGGCTAGCCCGATCGTGCACGAGCTCATTTTGCGCAGTGTGTGTGACTAGAGGGCCTATCTCCGATGGTTCCAGGGTCATGTGGGAAGGACCCCCCCCCATTGCCCACACTAGCAAGGTGACGGTTTAAAATGCCATCACGGAAAGGGGTTAAAAACCGTTTGTATAGCAGCTCGCTGTACTAGTGAGCATTGATATTTTAAAAGACATGATTATTTGTTGGTATGCCTGAGTATTTATATCTTTATGTTAAATTATAGATTATTGCTTTAAATCACTCAAATCTCACTATTCATGCCAAAAAAGAAAGATTACATGATGAATATGATAGGTAGCATGCCACATCAAATTTTTTTATCATTTACCTACTCGAGGACGAGCAGGAATTAAGCTTGGGGATGCTTGATGTGTCTCCAACATAACTATCATTTATGATTGTTCGATGCTCTTATAGTATCAATTCTGGATGTTTTATATGCAATTACATATCATTTTTTGGGACTACCTATTAACTTAGTGCCAAGTGTCAGTTGTAGTTTTTTCCTGTTTTTGGTTTTCCGGGAAATCAGTACCGAACGAAGTCCAATTTCCACAAAACTTTTTGACGATTTTTTCTAGGCATAAGATACACAAGAAGCTTTGTGAGGAGACCAGAAGATGAAGGAGTGGCCCACAAGCCACCAAGACGTGCCTTGGTTCCCCGTGGGCCCCTCGTTCCCACATTTGACCTAATTCCAGCTGTATAAATTATCTAAAATCGGGAACCACCAGAGAGCCACCTGAGATACTTTTTCCGCCGCCACAATTTTCTGTTCTTGCGAGATCCCATCTGGAGGCCTTTTCTGGCACTCTGCCGGAGGGGGAATCAACCATGGAGGGGCTCTACATCAACCTTGCTGCCCCTCTGATGATGTGTGAGTAGTCTACCACAGACCTACAGGTCCATAGCTAGTAGATAGATGGCTTCTTCTCTCTCTTTGATCTTCAATACTATGTTCTCCTTGATGTTCTTGGAGATCTATTGAATGTAATCCTTTTTTGCGGTGTGTTTGTTGGGATCCGATAAATTGTGGGTTTATGATCATATTATCCAAGAATATTATTTGAGTCTTCTCTGAACTCTTTTAGCATGATTATTATAGTTTTATATTTCTCTATGATCTATTAATTTGGTTTGGCCAACTAGATTGATTTTTCTTGCAATGGGAGAGGTGCTTTGTGATGGGTTCAATCTTGTGGTCCTCAATCCCAGTGATAGAAGGGGACATGACATGTATTTGTATCATTGCCATTAAGGATAAAAAAGATGAGGTTTATTCATATTGATTGAGTTTACTTTGTCTACATCAGATCATCTTGCTTAAGGTGTTACTCCGTTATTTATGAACTTAATACTCTAGATGCATGCTAGATAGCGGTTGATGTGTGGAGTACTAATAGTAGATTGATACGTCTCCAACATATCTATAATTTTTGATTATTCCATGTTGTTATATTACCATTCTTGGATGTTTTAAAATCATCTTATAGCAACTTTATATCATTTTTGGGACTAACCTATTGACATAGTGCCCAGTGCCAGTTGCTATTTTTTGCTTGTTTTTTACTTCGCAGAATATCAGTACCAAGTAGAGTCCAAACGTAGCGGAACTTTTTGGAGATTTTTCTGGACCAGAAGACACCCAACGGGCCAAATAAATACCAGAGGGTAGGTCCGAGGTGGGCACAACCCACCAGGGAACACCCGGGGGGTTGTGCCCTATAAATTCCCAAATATTCCAGAAAACATAGGAGAGTCGATGAGGGAGTCCTGCACTAGGGGGTGTCCGGATAGCCGAACTATCATCATCGGCCGGACTCCAAGACTATGAAGATACAAGATTGAAGACTTCGTCCCGTGTCCGGATGGGACTTTCCTTGGCGTGGAAGGCAAGCTTGGCGATACGGATATGTAGATCTCCTACCATTGTAACCGACTCTGTGTAACCCTAGCCCTCTCCGGTGTCTATATAAACCGGATGGTTTTAGTCCGTAGGACAAGAACAATCATACCATAGGCTAGCTTCTAGGGTTTAGCCTCCTTGATCTCGTGGTAGATCTACTCTTGTAACATCCACATCATCAATATCAATCAAGCAAGACGTAGGGTTTTACCTCCATCAAGAGGGCCCGAACATGGGTAAAACATCGTGTCCCTTGTCTCCTGTTACCATCCACCTAGACGCACAGTTCGGGACCCCCTACCCGAGATCCGCTGGTTTTGACACCGACATTGGTGCTTTCATTGAGAGTTCCTCTGTGTCGTCACTGATAGGCTCGATGGCTCATTCGATCATCAACAACGACGTGGTCCAGGGTGAGACTTTTCTCCCCGGACAGATCTTCGTATTCGGCGGCTTTGCACTGCGGGCCAATTCGGTTGGCCATTTGGAGAAGATCTAAAGCTACGCCCCTGGCCGTTAGGTCAGATTTGGAAGTCTTAACTTCATGGCTGACATCCGCGGAGACTTGATCTTCAACGGATTCGAGCCACAGCCGAGCGCGCCGCACTGTCACGATGGGCATGATTTAGCTCTGCTGCCGGATAGTGCCCTGGAGGCCGCACACGAAACCGCTCCAACCCTCGATTCGGAGCCGGCTGCGCAGATTGAGGATGGATGGTTAGACACCGCCTCGGGGGCTGCAATCTCTACGACAATAGAGCCGAATACTGACTTTGTCCCTTCTAAAGCTCGTGACTCCAAGGTGCCGGACTCCTTGCCGGACTTCGAACCTCCCGCGCCCCCACCAATCGAATCCTATTGGGCATCGATCATGGAGTTCACCGCCGCGGACATCTTTCAACACTCATCTTTTGGCGACGTCCTGAGTTCGCTAAAGCATCTCTCGTTATCTGGAGAGCCCCGGCCGGACTATGGTCAGGACGGTTGGGATGTGGACGATGAAACTCAAAACCCACCCACCACCCACTTGGTAGCCACTGTCGACGATTTAACCAACATGCTAGACTTCGACTCCGAAGACATCGACGGTATGGACGACGATGCCGGAGACGACCAAGAATCAGCGCCTACTGGGCACTGGAAAGCCACCCCAACTCACGACGTATACATGGTGGATACACCAAAAGGAAGTGATGACGAGGAACAACGGGACACGGCGAAGGATAATTCCCCCGAAAAACAACAAAAACGGCGACGCAAGCGCCGCCCAAAGTCCCGCCTCGATAACAACGGCACCCATACTGACCCAGCCGTACAGCAGGGCGAACCAGTGGACGAGCAACCCATTCCCGGCAAAAACAATAGTCCAGACGATCTCACGCCGGACACATCACCGAAGCATGAGAACCTTCATAGAAGGCTCGTCGCCACTGCAAGGAGTTTGAAGAAGCAAAAGCGGAAGCTCAAAACGGCGGAAGACGTACTCAGAATAAGATGGAGCAAAGTACTCAAGACCGCAGATAAATACGGCGATAGTCACCATGCAAAGAGCTACCCGAAGCGCAAACTGTTGCCCGAATTTGACGAGGAGGCTGTAGAGCCCCCACGGTCAAAAAAGAAAGAGGCCGCCTGGCCGGATAGACGACCAGATAACAGGCTAAAAGCGGCAAGCGGCGCCGCACATAATCCGGCACACTTTCCAAATAAGGATCCTAGTAAAAAGGATGGCCCAGTCAGGTCCATCTATGGGCCAAAAAAGAAGGCTCCAGGAGGCAACACAACCCGCCGAGTGTTCGAAGATAACGGCACACCTAAATACAGGGGCGCCGCACACCCACTATGCTTCAACGATGAGGTACTGGATCATGAATTTCCAGCAGGATTCAAGCCCGTAAACATAGAGGCATATGATGGAACAACAGACCCCGGAGTCTGGATTGAGGATTATATCCTACATATACATATGTCTAGAGGAGACGATCTCCACGCCATAAAATACCTACCCCTCAAGCTCAAAGGGCCAGCTCAGCATTGGCTCAAAAGCCTCCCGGAAAATACCATTGGAAGTTGGGAAGAGCTTGAGGATGCATTTCGAGCAAATTTTCATGGAACTTATGTCCACCCTCCGGACGCAGATGATTTAAGTCACATAACTCAACAGCCCAGGGAGTCAGCACGCAAATTCTGGAACAGGTTCCTCACCGAAAAGAACCAAATAGTCGACTATCCAGACGCCGAAGCCTTAGCAGCCTTTAAACATAACGTCTGAGATGAATGGCTCGCCAGACACCTCGGCCAGGAAAAACCTAGAACAATGGCCGCACTGACAAGCCTCATGACCCGCTTTTGTGCGAGGGAAGATAACTGGCTAGCAAGATGCAGCACCAGCGACCCGAGTACATCCGAGGTCAGGGATGGAAATGGGAAATCACGACGCAGAAAAGATCAGCGCAGGAATAAGGAAAGCGGCCCAAACAGCGCGGCGGTCAATGCCGGATTCAAAAGCTCTCGGCCGAACAACAAATCAATGCCCCTTAAGGACAACAGTGACGAGCTATCCAACCTAAAAAAAATCATGGATAGGATATGTCAAATCCACAGAACCCCCGGGAAGCCTGCAAACCATACCCATAGAGATTGTTGGGTCTTCAAGCAGTCTGGCCGACTTAACGCCAAACACAAGGGGCTCGACACACCAAGCGAAGACGATGACGAATCCCACAAGCAGCAGACCGGAGCACAGAAGACTTTCCCACTAGAGGTCAAAACAGTGAACTCACTTCATGTGATAAATTGTGCGGAAGCGATATAAACCTGCTATACCAGGACACCATCCGCAAAATGGGGATAGACCCTACCAAAATTCGCCATAGCAACACTTCCTTCAAAGAAGTGACGCCAGGCTCTTATGCCGAGTGTACAGGCTTTGTACTACTAAAAATTGTGTTCGGTTCACCCGACAAATTCCGTCACGAAAAGCTAATCTTCCATATCGCCCCATTCAAAAGTGGCCATCAAGCACTACTGGGACGTGAAGCTTTCGCCCGCTTTAACGCAATACCGCATTTATGCGTCTCTTACACTCAAAACTCCCGGTCCACGCGGCATCATCCCATTAAAGGGAAACTCCGAGTGTTCCTCGACCACGGAAAATGTGAGACTGCCTTGACAGCCACACATTAATCCAACCTTGCTGATCAAAGCCCCCAAAAACAGGTCATTTCGACATCGGACACGGTTAGGCGAGTCCGACATAAATAAACAAGGGGCTTCCCAGCCGCACACCTCTTTACAAGGGGCTGGACGTATAAACAATGAGAGCCAATAAAGCTCAATCTTTCAAAATCATACTCTGTTTTAAATACATCTTTCGCATGATATTTTTTTCCAAACTAAGTTCTTCTCTCTTACAGATGAATAACGTGCTACACCCGTCCAGGATACAGCACAACGGAGACACAGGCGCAGACGTGCAGCAGGGACCCGTTACAAGGATTCTTTTCAGATTAATACCCTGCATAAACCTTTCTCACTGTCTCTTGTTGTTACTCATCCCCCGGTTTCCTACCATAACCGAGGAGGAGGCTGGCGTTTTGGCATCGGCCGCGTCAGAAGTTTTCGCCTGTGCCTGGACATTAGGGGCTTAGGGCACTGTTCTGCCCGTTATCATAAAGTCCGAATACCTTAGGGAGTGTTCGACGTCTCGAGTTAGGCCTTATATGCATCAGCTCTAAATCATGTCTTTGGTCAAATGTTGGGTTTGCCCGGCTCTTGTGTTTTGCTGCCTTACGTTCCGCTCCATCGGCTAACGCGGCACCAGGAGAACTACTGCGATTGTGCCCCGGTTCGGCCGGGCGAGCACCTCAGTAGAGAAAGCCGAAAACTGACTGTCATGATACCGCGAGAGACTCGTCAACCACTCAATCGACTATTGGAATGTTTAGAATTCCTCCGCTTTGACGAAGGACCGCTTCCCGGTCAGGCACACACGCGCCCCGAGTTCGGAGAGCGCGGTGCCTCTAGGGGCTATATCGTAGCCCCACCATCGAGCTCCTATGGCTAAGTGAAAGTGATAAAGCATTATAGTCTGGTTGCCTAGTTTGCTATGCTATCACCTCCTTCAAAGGACCAAGACGTTGGATTAAGTGTGAAAGTGCGCTTTTTTTTGCAAACACCCCCGCACTATGTGCGTGGGGGCTGAAGCCAAAGACTGCCATCTTTCAGGTTATAAATACATATACGTTAACGGCCGCACAGGAGATATTTCAATACTTGAACACACAAGTACAAAAAGTCGTTATATTATAAATATGATCTCACAAATCATACACGTCATTTGAACATGACATTTTTCGAGCACTGCGACTCTATTAAACGAGCGCCCTGCAGGACTTCCTCAAAATAGTGCTCGGTGGGTAATCAGCTCTCGTCCGAACCCCGGGATGCAACATCGTTGGCATTCATCTCCGCCCAGTATGTCTTAACACGGGCAAGAGCCATCCGTGCACCCTCTATGCAGGCCGACCGCTTCATCGCATTGATATGCGGCACCGCCCCAAGGAATTGCTGCAATAAACCAAAATAACTCTTCGGCTTGGGCCTTTCCGGCCACAAATGAGCCACCACATCCGTCATGGCTAGTCCGAACAATCTATTCAGCTCAGCCCACTCAATTAACTGATCGGTCAACGGCAGCAGACGCTCCGGACTATGGAATTGAGACAAAAACAGCTCTTCCATTTCATGATCCTTCTGACTTCGGAAGTGCCGAACTGCATCCGCCACACTCACCACCAAATCCAGATAAGAATCCTCCGCACTCCACAACTGGCCCAACTGAGCATACTTCGGATCCGTGAATTTCCTGCGCAACAAAAAGGGCTTTCCAGCCACAATATCTCCGGCCTGACGCAGTTCCTCCTTTATAGCCCGCATTGCAGAACGAGCATCCTTGGCTTCGGTGGTGGCCTTCTTCAGGCCCTCTTGCTCCGCTTGGTGTTCTCTTTCAAGAACCTCATAACGGTCAGTAGCATCTTTTAATTTCACGGCCATTACGGCCATTTCCTCCCTGCTTCAGCAGTGAGCAGCCTTCTCGGCTTTTAGCTCCTCCGCTGCCTTCAAGGCAGCCGCATCACTTTTTCTGGCTTGGTCCTTGGCTCGAGCAAGCTCCGCCCGAAGGTCTTCCACAGCAGCGGCACCATCTGCATCAAGCATACATGTTGTAAGGAGTGGGCGTCAGCTCCCTTACCAGGTGACCGCGGAAACACCATTTACCTTGCGACTTGTCAAGTCGTTTATTGACCAGCGTGATGTCCGCATACGCAACGTCGAGTTGCCGCTTCAGTTCGGCAACTCTATCAGTCCGGCTGGCCACCGAACGCTCCGCCACCGGCATAGGAAAGGCAACATTTCGTAACTAAGATTATGATCCTCGGCACGCTGTCGCTTTCGACAGCATACCGAGTCTCAGGGGCTAGTATCTATATAGGACGCACCCTATGTGCAACACTGTCACAAGGTATGTCATTTTTTTTGCGTACCTCAAACCCCTTCAGTAAACTTCCGATAGCCTCATGTAACCCGCTTTCGGCAGATGAGATCCTTTCAATCACCACACTCATTAATGCGCGGTGATCTTCTGAGAGAGACGCCCTCTCGAGCAAACCCAGCAGCTCCACCGGCCGCACTCCAGACCCTACGTGACGACACCTCAGGGTCGTCCGCCCCGCCGGATGGGTCGACAAATGGAGGCATTTCGCTCTCCGTCATCTCCGGACGAAGGTCCCCCGAGGATGAGCTCTGCTGGGAAGGGCTGAGATCCGAACTACAAGGTAAAAACTTCGGTTATCCTTAGAAATAAAATAGGGATGCCTTTTATTGTAAAACTTCCCTTTTTTCTACTTACGGCTCGCTGGAGGGCTGATTCCTTTGGGGAGACTGTACGGCCGGGACTCCTCCCGGCGCAGGACCTTCCGGTGCAGATTTCTTTCCCTGCTTCGAGGCTTTGACCTCCGGGTTTTCGGAAGCGGTCCTCTTCTCCCCCTGGAGGGAGGGATTCTTGATTCCCGCCTTACTGAGAGCCTCCTTAACAGAGGTGGTAGCTTCCCTGTTCCCCCCCTTCGCCTTCCTCCGAAGGCGCAACCTCCAACATTTTGATTAACACGGGATCCGGCGTGGTCTCAGGGAGGGGGGTCGGACACCGTATCAGTTTCGCTTGCGCTATCCACTCCTGTTCAAGGGATAGCTGGTTAAAAGGCAACTCCATGATAAATAAATGGATGATATGTCCGGTCACAGGGCTACTTACTTGAGTATCCGGGCGATTGCAGCTTAGGCCAGCGTCCTCGGTCAAGTCCGGACACACTTCTTATGGTCCGAAGAACAGTTTGTACATCTCCACGGGTTTTGTACCCATAAAGTGTTGGAGAGCTCGTGGTCCCTCCGAATTGAACTCCCACAGGCGGAGGGGGCGACGTTTGCAGGGCAGAAGACACCGAATCAGCATGACCTGCGTCACTACGACCAGATTGATCTCCTTCTCTTGGAGATCTCGAATCTGGCCCTGCAATAGGGGTACATCCTTGGATGGCCCCCAGTCGAACCCTTTGTTGACCCATGATGTCAGCCGTGGTGGAGGGCCCGGGAGAAAGGCGGGCGGCGGCCTTTGCCTGCTCCCCCTGGGAGCGGTGATATAGAACCACTCCTGTTGCCACAAACCGAGCTCCTCCTGAAAAGAGCCCTCGGGCCATGGAGCATCGGCCCTCTTGCTTATAACCGCCCCGCCGCACTCTGCCTGACGCCCCTCAATCATCTTCGACTCCACATTAAAGGTTTTGAGCCACATACCAAAGTGAGGGGTAGTGCAGAGGAAGGCTTCGCAAACAACAATAAATGATGAGATACGGAGGATAGACTCCGGAGCCAGGTCGTGGAATTCCAGCCCATAGTAAAACAGGAGCCCCTCACGAAGGGATCCATCGGGAAGCCTAAACCCCGACGGAGGTGAGGCGCGAACACGACGCTCTCGCCGGGCTCAGGGGTGGGAATGACTTGCCCTTGGGCAGGCAACCTATGTGAAATCTCGTAGGTTAAGTACCTGGCATCCCTAAGCTTTAGCACGTCCTCTTCCGTGACGGAGGAGGGCATCCACCGGCCCTGAAGATCGGAGCCGGACATTGTCGAAGGTCCAAAGTACCCAAATCTAGAGCCCTGGGTGTTGGAACTCGGGGCGAGGGGCGGATTTGATTGAGGATTGAAGAAAAGAACGGGCCTTGGCCTCATTATAAAGGGGGAGAATACCAAGAGCCGTCTCCGTGACCGTTTAGAACTCGCCTTCGATGGAGGGGGCATGGCAACGGGCGCGGTTGGGTTACCCACGTCCGTATTAATGAGAATCCAAGGATAAGGGGAACACGATCTCTGCTTCGACAAGACGTGCCAAGGAAACCGCTTCGCTAAATGCGCTGAGGCGGTGTAATAAAAACGGTTCAAGTAAAGGCTTTGTTGTTGTGTGACGTCATGCCACGAAATACGTCAGCAGATTGAACTTGTGTAAATATTATTCTCTCTACGGTGGAGTGTGGAATTTATTTTTGCAGAGCCGGACACTATCCTGGTGTTCACAATCTTCTACAAATTATTCGGAGAAGGAACCCGCCTTGCAATGCCAAAGACAATATGCGCGCCGGACTCGTCGTCATTGAATCCTGGTTCAGGGGCTACTGAGGGAGTCCTGGACTAGGGGGTGTCCGGATAGCCGAACTATCATCATCGGCCGGACTCCAAGACTATGAAGATACAAGATTGAAGACTTCGTCCCGTGTCCGGATGGGACTTTCCTTGGCGTGGAAGGCAAGCTTGGCGATACGGATATGTAGATCTCCTACCATTGTAACCGACTCTCTATAACCCTAGCCCTCTCCGGTGTCTATATAAACCGGATGGTTTTAGTCCGTAGGACAAGAACAATCATACCATAGGCTAGCTCCTAGGGTTTAGCCTCCTTGATCTCGTGGTAGATCTACTCTTGTAACATCCACATCATCAATATCAATCAAGCAGGACGTAGGGTTTTACCTCCATCAAGAGGGCCCGAACCTGGGTAAAACATCATGTCCCTTGTCTCCTGTTACCATCCGCCTAGACGCATAGTTCGGGACCCCCTACCCGAGATCCGCCGGTTTTGACACCGACAGTCGACGAAACACAATTCCAGTCGTTGCAAGTTCTAGAACCATGAGATCCAATCCAGACACCATCACGGAGGGGTTCATCATCCTCATTGGTGCCTCTCCGATGATGCGTGTGTAGTTCACCATAGAGGTACGGGTCCGTAGGCAGTAGTTAGATGGCTTCTTCTCTCTTTTTGATTCTCAATACAATGGTCTCTTGGAGATCTATTTGATGTAACTCTTTTTGCGGTGTGTTTGTTGGGATCCGATGAATTTTGAGTTTATGATCAGATCTATATCCATGAAAGTTATTTGAGTTTTTTTTCTCATATATGCATGATTATCTGTAGCCTTGTATTTCTTCTTCGAATCTTTGGTTTAGTTAGGCCAACTAGATCAATTTTTCTTGCCATGGGAAGAGGTGCTTTGTGATGGGTTCGATCATGCGGTGTTCTTTACCAGTGACAGAAGGGGCAGCGAGACATGCATGTATCATTGCTATTAAGGAAACAAGATGGGGGCTATTCCTACATGAATAGATCTCGTCTACATCATGTCATCATTCTTATTGCATTACTCCGTTTCTCCATGAACTTAATACACTAGATGCATGATGGATAGCGGTCGATGTGTGGTGTAATAGTAGTAGATGAGGGAAGGAGTCGGTCTAGTAATCTTGGACGTGATGCCTATATAATGATCATTGCCTAGATATCGTCATAATTATTCGATCTTCTATCAATTTCCCAATAGTAATTTGTTTACCCACTGTATGCTATTTTCTTGAGAGACGCCACAAGTGAAATCTATGGCCCTGGGTCTATTCTTTATCATATTTGCTTTGAGATATATTTTAATTTGCTTTTATTTTCAGATCTATTATTCCAAAAATGCAAAAATACCTTGCTGCACTTTTTTATTACTTATTTTATTTCGTGTTTTTATCGAGAGATTTATCCAATCTATCACAAATATATCTATCTTTTTGACGGGGAGGATCAAGTGAAGTCTCCCGTCAACTTGCCAATTTCTGACGCGGTTACCTAAAAGGGATTGACAACCCCTCTTACGCGTCGGGTTGCAAGTATTTGTTCTTTGTGTGCAAGTACTATTTACATATTGTTGCTTGGTTCTCCTACTAGATTGATACCTTGGTTTTATAACTGAGGAAAATACTGACTGTAGTTGTACTGCATCATCCCTTCCTCTATGGGGAAATACCGATGTAGTTCAAGCGACATCAAAAGAAATACTATTGTGCATCCAAAATTCTTAAACCCAATTTTGCCATTTGAATCCACCATACCTACCTGTATGCGGCATTCCTGTGTCGTTTTAAGCAAATTTGTATGATCCACCTCTAATTTTCAAAATAAATTTCCTTTTTGTGTGCTCGTACCGCTCATGAAGTGGCAGGGGGTGGCCAATATTTTCCATGCTAGATGTGTTATTCTCAAGATGGGTGTTTATTCACTTGTCAATGCACGAGAGTACGACAGTAATAGGGATGCCCAGTCCCAAAATGAAAAATGAATTTACTTTATGTTGTCAAATATAAATTCCTTAGAAAGTGTTGGTATGGACGGTACCTGTGGATACAGCTAGCCATGGAGTGTGAAAGAATGGTGGTAAAAGGAATAAACTTTATTTTCTGTTTGGGAACCGCCTATGATATATCTAGCATGGAAAGTGTTGGGAATTACTTGGTCATTTTCGTTGACGGATCTCTCAATTTAAGATTTGAGCTCTGGCACCTCTACAAATCCCTACTTTCCTCTGTGAAGGGCCTATCTATACTTTATGCAATTTAATTTTTATTTGAGTCTCCATCTTCTCTTATAAAGCACAAACTAAGGGGCACTCTGATTGTACTAGAGCAATGGATGTAGCTAATATGCGAGTGTGTTTCATGAATGGATCAATGATTGAACATGATGGGCTAGGGATAACTTTCTTTAGTGTTGATATTTGAATGGATCTATGGAAGAACTTTGGTCGATAAGGGCTCTCAAATTGGTTGTGCTCGGGATCGCTTCCTTTGAAAGGACAATTTCCAGATAAAGGTCGAGAATTAGGTGGATCGGAGCTGGAGATGCAAACACGCGGTTATTTCAAGCTATTGCTAATGGGAGGCGCATGAAAAACTATATCGCGCATGTCAAGAAAGGAAAGGAGATCGTCACTGATCAGGAACAAAAGGAGCATGTTTTTACCGAGGTGTATAAGAATCTCCTTGACAAGCATCAGGCGAGAGAATATACTCTGGATATGTACTACCCGGGGTTGGAAGTAGCAAATTTACAGGAGCTGGATGCCATTTTTACAGAGGAATAAATATGGAATGTTATCAAGGAGCTTCCAGTGGATCGAGCACCTGGCCCAGATGGTTTCATAGGGATATTCATCAGAAGGGATGGCAGATCATAAAGCAGGACATTAAGGCGGGGATCATGAAATTGTATGTTGGAGATGGACGCGGTTTTTCCAAGTTAAAGAAGGCGCTAATTACTCTGATTCCTAAACGTTCGGATGCTGAGGTAGTTGGCGACTATCGACCACTCAGCCTCATGCATAGCTTTGCAAAGTTGTTTGCCAAAGCTTTGGCGTGCCATGCTAGAAGGAGGATGCCAGATATTGTGGGGGCTAAGCAATCGGCGTTCATCTCAGGAAGATGTTTGCACGATAACTTTCTACTTGTAAGATAGATTGCCAGGAAGATCCACGCTAGGAAGATAGCTGGGGTTTTCTTGAAGCTGGACATAACAAGAGCTTTCGATTCCCTGGCTTGGTCGTTCCTTTTCCAGGTGCTGCGACAGGATTTAGTGACAGATGGATTGGTTGGATTGCAATACTGCTACGAACGGCGAGCACCAAGGTGGTAGTCAACGGATGCCCAGGAGAAAGTTTTGCACATGCTTGTGGCTTGCTCCAAGGAGATCCAATTTCCCCGCTTTCGTTTGTAATTGCTATGGAGGTCCTCTCAGACATGTTTCGGAAGGGAGCAGAGGAAGGGGTTGTCAGTTCTTTCAATGGGATATCAGCCACCCAAGGTTTGTCGGTATACGCTAATGATGTGGCCCTCTTCATCAAGACCTCACCTTCATTAAGGATGCCTTGGACTACTTCAGGACTGCATCGGGGCTGCTTGTCAATTACACCAAGTCCAAAGCAATCACGATCAGAGGTACTGAGGAGGACCTATACAGAGTTAAAGCGAATATGGAATGTTCCATTGGAGAGTTTCCACGTAAATATTTGGGGATCCCGCTGGCTATTAAGCAGCTTACACAGGCTGATTGGCAACCCCTGCTAGATCAAGTCCGGAAGATCATTCCTCCATGGCAGTGTGGACTTATACAAAGGCCTGGTAGACTAGTGATTGTCAAATCGGATATGGCGGCGAGACCCATCCACCAGTTGATGGTGTTGAACGTACCGGACTGGGTTTTTGATGATATCAATGCGTGGATGAGGTCGTTCTTCTGGGCTGGCAAGGATCGAGTTAACGGTCGTCAATGTCTAGTTGCGTGGAACACGATCTGCCGTCCCACTTGCTACGGAGGATTGGGGGTGAAAAACATTAAGATGCAAGCCTTGGCCCTTAGAGTAAGGTGGGAGTGGCTCAAAAGATCTGACCAATCTAGACCTGGGCAAGGAATCCCTTTTCTTATTGATGAGGAGGCGATGAGTGTGTTCAACAGCCTGGTGAAGATCACTGTGGGCAACGACGAACGAGTGCTTTTCTAGAAAGATAGATGGCTAAATGGAATGTCAATGGCTGATGTTGCTCCGGCTATACTTATGATGGTGCATAAGCGAGCGCAAAACTAGCGAACAGTTTGTTAATCCCTGATTGACAACCGTTGGGAACAAGATATAAGTGGAGGCCTACCTTTCATGGCCCTTGTTCAGCTCATGCACCTCCGGCTGCGATCACCGAAGTTAAGAGAGATATTGCGGCACCAGATGTGTTTGCCTGGCCTTGTGATATATCTGGTAAATACACGACAAAATCTGTGTATAGTAGACTATGCCTAGGGCTAACCACATCAGGAACATATGAGTGCATTTGGAGGAGTGGTGCAATTCTTAAATGCAATTTTTTTGCATGGTTGGCAGTGCAATACAGGTTGTGGACATTGGACATGAGGGCCCGGCATGGACTGCAAGACGAGACGACAGCTTGTTACACTTGCCTTCAGGAGGAGGACATGGTCGATCACATCCTGGTGCATTGCAGATATGCAAAGGAGGTGTGGCATTCTTGCTTCATGAAGGTGGGGATCAACGTTCCACAACCAGATCAACCACACACATTTACATCCTGGTGGCATGAGGCACGCAAGGTTATCCCGATCAGGCAAAGGAGAGGCTTCGACTCTTTCGTCATACTTGCAACTTGGTCTATATGGAAACAAAGGAACGCACGGGTGTTCGGGCACATGGACCAGCAAAGGAGCACACAACAATTGACTTCACAGATCATGGAGGAGATGTGAGATTGGCACACTACGGGAGTTGGACATTTACGTCATTTTGTGAGAGGTTAGTCTAGTGTGCTTGTATTGGTGTTGGAGTAGCTAAAGGGATGTTCGCATCCATGTTTAGCATCTTGTAAATATTTTACTCTCTTCTATAAAAATATGGTATGCCATTGGCATACTCTCGAAAAAAATATTGAAAAGCATGGTTGCTTGTTGATATGCTTGAGTATTGAAATCTTCATGTCAAAACTAGATTATTGCTTTGAACCATATAAAAGTCCAATGTCCATGCTACAAAAGAAAAGAATATGTATTGAACATGATAGGCATCATTCCACATCAAAAGTTCTATTTTTATCATTTACCTACTCGAGGATGAGCAGGAATTAAGCTTGGGGATGCTGATACGTCTCCAACGTATCTATAATCTTTTATTGTTCCATGTTGTTATATTATCATTCTTGGATGTTTGACAATCATTTTATAGTAACTTTATATCATTTTGGGGGACTAACCTATTGATATAGTGCCCAGTGCCAGTTGTTGTTTTTTGCTTGTTTTTTACTTCACGGAATATCAGTACCAAACAGAGTCCAAACACAGCAAAACTTTTTGGAGATTTTCTCTGGACCAGAAGACACCCAGTGGGCCAAATAAATACCAGAGGGGAGGCCTAAGGTGGGCACAACCAACTAGGGCGTGCCCAGGGGGGTTGTGCCCTCCTCGGTGACCTCCCGCACCGCCTCTTCGCCCTATAAATTCCCAAATATTCCAGAAATCCTAGGACAGTCGACGAAACACAATTCCAGATGCCGCAAGTTCCAGAACCACGAGATCCAATCTAGACACCATCACAGAGGGGTTCATCATCCTCATTAGTGCCTCTCCGATGATGCGTGAGTAGTTCACCATAGACCTACGGGTCCAGAGGCAGTAGCTAGATGGCTTCTTCTCTCTTTTTGATTCTCAACACAAAGGTCTCTTGGAGATCTATTCGATGTAACTCTTTTTGCGGTGTGTTTGTTGGGATCCAATGAACTTTGAGGTTATGATCAGATTTATATCCATGAAAGTTATTTGAGTTTTCTTTGATCTCTTATATGCATGATTACTTATAGCCTCATATTTCTTCTTAAAGTCTTTCGTTTAGTTAGGCCAACTAGATCGAATTTTCTTGCCATGGGAAGAGGTGCTTTCTGATGGGTTTGATCATGCGGTGTTCTTTCCCAGTGACAGAAGGGGTAGCAAGACACGCATGTATTATTGCTATGACGATAACAAGATGGGGGCTATTCCTACATGAATAGATCTCGTCTACATCATGTCATCATTCTTATTGCATTACTCCATTTATCCATGAACTTAATACACTAGATGCATGCTGGATAACAGTCAATGTGTGGAGTAATAGTAGTAGATGCGGGCAGGAGTCGGTCTACTAATCTTGGATGTGATGCCTATATAATGATCATTGTCTGGATATCATCATAATTATCGATCTTCTATCAATTTCCTAATAGTAATTTGTTTACCCACCGTATGCTATTTTCTTGAGAGGCCACTAGTGAAATCATGATGGATCTCTTGAAGGTTTTTGTTGAGTTTTGTGTGCTGAAGTTTTCAAGTTTTGAGTGAGATCACGATGGATAAAGGAATAAGGAGTGGCAAGAGCCTAAGCTTGGGGATGCCTAAGGCACCCCAAGGCAATATTCAAGTACTCCCAAGCATCTAAGCTTGGGGATGCCCAGGAAGGCATCCCCTCTCTCTTCTACCAACTACCGGTAATATTACTTGGAGCTATATTTTTATTCATCACATGGTATAAGTTTTGCTTGGAGCGTCCTATATTATATGGGTCTTTTTTTGTTTGCTTTTTATTTTGCGACAATCATCTTTCTTGGACACACTTTTTTGAGAGGGACACACATTATTCATGATTTGTTAGAATACTCTATGTGCTTCACTTATATGAGCTAGGCAGTTGCTCTAGTACTTCACTTATATCTTTTAGAGCACGGCGGTAGTTATATTTTAAAGAAATAGTTGCACTCTCATGCTTCACTTATATCATTTTGAGATTTGACAATAGTAATGTCAATATGCACAAGTTATGAATTTGGTCCTAATATGATAGGTATTCAAGAGGGATATATTAAAAACTTTCATGTAGACCACTGAATTTGACAAGTTTGATTCCTTGCAATAGTTTTGCGATATAAATATGGTAATATGTGGGTTGTGCTAGTGAGTAATTGTGGTTTAGTAAGAACATTGGTGTTAAGGTTTGTGATTCCCGAAGCATGCATGTATAGTCTCTCGTTATGCTATGGAGTTGGAGCATGATCTATTATTGATTGTCTTCCTTATGAGTGGCGATCGGGGACGAGCGATGGTCTTTTCCTACCAATCTATCCCCCTAGGGTCATGCGTAGTAGTACTTTTCTTCGAGGGCTAATAAAATTTTGCAATAAGTATGCAAGTTCTTTATGAGTAATGTGAGTCCATGGATTATACATACTCTCACCTTTCCGCAATTTGATAGCGTCTTCGTTACTATGCATTGCCCTTTCTCACCTCGAGGTGTGGTGCAAACTTTGCCGGTGCATCCAAACCCGTGATATGATAGACTCACACATAAGCCTCCTTATATCTTCCTCAAAACATCCACCATACCTACCTATTATGGCATTTCCATAGCCATTCCGGAATATATTGCCATGCAACATCCACGGTTCTGTTTTGTGACACGCATCATCATTGTTGAAAGAACATGTAGTGCCCCCATGTTTGGTTTTGGTAACTGATGACAATCTGTATGGACTAATGGTTGCCTTGATTTATATTTGAAGTATTTGTCCATAGGCTTTTCTTGAAGCCCATGTGTTGGTTTCAAGGAGTTTATGAGATGACCAAGGTTCTATTCAAGGAATTATCCAAAGCGTGGTCATGTAGAAGACATGATTCAAGGTTGATCAAGACTAAGTAAAAGAGTGAATCAAGTTCATCAACACACAAAGCGCACAAGATGTACCAAGAGGGATCAAGTGAACCCATGGTATGGTAAGCATTGTCCATTACGCATTGCGTACTAACCCATGGTCTACATGTGAGTTCTATGTGGGGTTAGGTATGTTTCCATGGGTTTGCATCAAGAGGAAGATCTCATACAACCCATTGAGGATGACATCAATTGGTGATCGTCATTAATATTACGGTGTGCAAGTTCAACTGGAGCATCACGAAGAGATCATCCTTGAAGCTTTCCCTCCATTCTGGTGTCAATGGACTTGTGAAGATGTGCTGAAGAATGCCTCACCCATAGTGGAGTATGGGGGAGAAATCAACTAGTCTTCATTGGGCCAATGCAATCAAGAAAGGTGGTCCAAATTGAGGGAGTCAAGATCGTCATTATAGCTCAAGTGGACTATGTGCAAGGCAGAGGTTTGCCCTTGATAGGTTTTCTGTTTTACCAGTCTTGTGGTGGTTGATAGACTAGGTTATAGGATAAGTTGTCGTACTATCAAGGGGGCTCTCAAGTTCGTAGCTTGATTGTATCATTTGTAGAGAGCTCAAATCATTGCATCCTTGCATCATTTTTATTGGTTCTTGTTTGGTTCTTCTCCTTGTGAGATTTGGAGCTTATGGTCATCTTCATGACAAGCTCTAGTTCATCGAAAACGGAGTTCGCATGCATCTTGTATGATGTTTTTGTTGTTGGGGTTTTTGTCATTTCTTCATTCATAGAGGTTTCACATCTCTATAGCTTTAGTTTTTTTTCTACTTCCACTTCTTACTATAGAGTTCTTGTTGTCCTCTATCCAACAATCTTAAGTTTACTCAATTACAAGCTAATATGTAGAAGTTATGGCAGTTCAGGTTTTATTGTTTCCATCTATTTTCTTGGGATTCATTGTAGCACCCCCAAGCGGTAGTAATGCTTAGCTAAGCGGTACTACCGCTTATGGGCGGCAGTGTCGCGGGGCAGTGCCGCACGTGGTACCGCTACTTTTGGGGTTGCAACTTTTCGTGTCGGCTTGTGAAGCAGTGGGATGGTAGCACGAGCGATAGTACCGCCCCTGCACTATCGCTCCACTTCTGCTTCCCTTTCGGGATGCTGCATGTTCTAAGCGGTAGTACAACGGCTGTGGTGGGCAGCACTACTTGAAAGATCGTGGATGTTGCCTAGAGGGGGTGAATAGGCGCTTTAACATAATTACGGTTTAGGCTTGAACAAATGCGGAATAAACCTAGCGGTTAATTTGTCAAGCACAAAACCTAAAACAACTAGGCTCACCTATGTGCACAAACAACTTATGCTAGGCAAGATAAACAACTAGGTGATAGCAAGATATATAACAAGAAACACTATGGTTATCACAAAGTAAAGTGCATAAGTAAAGGGCTCGGGCAAGAGATAACTGAGGCACGCGAAGACGACGATGTATCCCGAAGTTCACACCCTTGCGGATGCTAATCTCCGTTTGGAGCGGTGTGGAGGCATAATGCTCCCCAAGAAGCCACTAGGGCCACCGTAATATCCTCACGCCCTCGCATAATGCAAGATGTCGTGATTCCACTAAGGGACCCTTGAGGGCGGTCACCTAACCCGTACACTTTGGCAACCCTTGGGGGCGGTCGCCAGTACCTGTTAAATTGCTCGGGGCAATCTCCACAACCTAATTGGAGACCCTAACGCTTGCCCGGAGCTTTATACCACAATGATTGAGCTTCGAAGCACCACCAACTGCCTAGGGAGCCGAAGCACCCAAGAGTAACAAGCTCAAGGGTACCAACCACCCAAGAGTAATAAGCTTCTCAACTTGTAACATCCACGTATCATTGTGGAGAACTCAAATCGATGCAACTAATGCAATGGCAAGGGAACACAGAGTGCCCAAGTCCCTCACTCTAAACTCCCACCAAAGCAACGGAAGCTATGGAGGAAAATGAGAGGAAGAACAAGAAGGAGAACACCAAGAACTCCAAGATCTAGATCCAAGGGGTTCCCCTCACATAGAGGAGAAAGTGATTGGTGGAAACATAGATCTAGATCTCCTCTCTCTTTTTCCTCAAGAACTAGCAAGAGTCATTGGAGGGATTGACAGTTGGCAAGCTCAAAGAAGGTCAACAATGGGAGAAGAACACGAGCTCAAGAGATAAGGTTCAATGGGGAAGAAGACACCCTTTTATAGGTGGGGGGAAATCCAACTGTTATGTGCTCAGCCTGCACACGAGCGGTACTACCTAGCGGGCAGTAGAAATAGGAAAACAAAGCAATGTCTATGAACCTGGGGGCGGTAGTACCGCCAGAGCGGTACTTCCGCTCAAGGGAGCAGTACTACCACTAGCTGCAGTTGTACTGCCGCTTGCCCTAGCAGTACTACCGCTGGGGCCCCGCTCAGCATCTTACAAGAGCACAGGGAGAAGAGACGGAGGAGAGAAACCTCGAGTAGCACTAGTAGCGGTGGTAGGCCTAGTACTACCGCTTATGACCGGTACTACCGCTCCTACTGCCGTTGAACCCGACACGAGAACAGCAAGTCCCGAGTCAAGGCGGCACTAGAGCGGAACTGGAGTGGAACTACCGCATGTTCTCTTTTCGGTACTACTGCTACAACCGCAGTACTACCTCCTGTTGCTCTTAGCGGTACTGCTACTACCAGCCACGGTAGTACCGCTGACTCCATCCAATGCCACTTCCAAGCAAAAATAGATGCTCCAGGAAAACTAGAACTGCCACAACTTCTGCAAATGAGCTCCGAATTGAGCAAACTCAAGCTTGTCGGATAGAAGATGACGAGTAGCATCCAACAGCAATAGTAAGAAGTGGCAGGGGAGGTATGCCTAAGATATAGAGGAGAGAAACCTCCAACCGAGAAGAACCGACATAACCTCCAACATCGAAAACATCATAGAAGATGCATGTGAACTCTATTTTCGATGAACTCGAGCTTGTCATGAAGATGACCATAAGCTCTAAAACCCACAAAGAGAAACACCACACAAGAACCAAGAAAGACAATGCAAGGATGCAATGGTTTGAGCTCTCTACGAATGATACGATCAAGCTACCAACTTGATATCCCCCTTGATACTACGATAATCGATCCTATAACCTGGTCTCCCAACTACCACCATGAGACCGGTAAAATAGAAAACCTATCAAGGGCAAACCTTTGCCTTGCACATGATCCACTTGAGCTAGATGATGATGATCTTGTCCTCCTCAAGATGGACCACCTTTCTTGATTGCATTGGGTCGATTAAAACTAGTTGATTGCTCCCCCATACTCCACTATGGGTGAGTCACTCTTTGGCACATCTTCACAAGTCCATTGTAACCACAATGGACGGCAAGCTTCAAGCACTTGATCTCTTCGTGATGCTCCACTTGAACTTGCACACCACAATATTGATGACGATCACCACTTGATGTCATCCTCTCCAGGGGTTGTATGATATCTTCCTCTTGACACAAGCCCATGGAAACATACCTAACCCCACATAGAACTCTCACATGCACCATGGGTTAGTACACAGAGCATAATGGACAATGCTTACCATACCATGGGGTCACTTGATCCCTCTGGTGCATCTTCTACACTTTGTGTGTTGATCAACTTGAATCACTCTCTGTACATAGTCTTGATCAACCTTGAATCTTTCCAACTCTCTTCATTTGGATGATGTCTTGAAGGTAAACATGAATGATCACACAATCTTCTTCCTCAAGACATGCTTGCAATAAACTCAACACTCGGATGACCAATCTTTGGATAATTTGTTAATAGCACCTTGGTCAACTGATAAGCTCCTCGAAACCAACACATGGACTTCAAATAATGCCTATGCACAAATCCTTCAAGTATAACTCAATGCAACCATTAGTCCATATAGAATGTCATCGATTACTAAAAGCACCCCCATGTTCTTTCACTACTGCATGTAGGGCGATAGTACCGCTGGCTCCAGCGGTAGTGCCACTGATGCGGCTCTTCCACGCCCCCTATTTTTCTCTGCCTCCTTAGTGCCCTGTGTTGCAACCACAGCGGTAGTACCGCTTGGGCGAGCGGCAGTACCGCCCAGCGGCACTACCGGCTCACGGTCTTGCACCGTTGCACTGAACTATGTGCACTACCGCCCGGGTGGTAGTATTGCTCCTATGAGCGTTAGTACTTCTCGTGTGTGGGCTGAGCACATAACGGTTGGATTTGGGAGGCCCTATAAAAGGGGTTCTTCTTCCCCACTGAACCTAATCCTTTGAGCTTGCATTCGCCCCCGATTGTTGACCTTCTTCGAGCTTTCTATCTCTCAACCCCTCCATGAATTCCTGCTAGTTTGGGGGGGGGGGAAGAGAGAGGAGATCTGGATCCACACTTCCACCAATCACTTTCTCCTCTATGTGAGGGGAACCCCTTGGATCTAGATCTTGGAGTTCTTGGTGTTCTCCTTCTTGTTCTTCCTCTCTTTTTCCTCCATAGCTTTCACTACAAAAAAATACACTTCCGTGATGATACGTGTTTGTCACAGTAGGTCGCATTTTTTGTCATGCATGTACATCCATGACAAATTTATGACAGAATCAAGATAGTCATACCTGTGCTGTCGTAGAAGTGTTCCATGACATTACCAAAATTATCATCACGGAAGTGTCCACTTCCATGACGATAAATCGCGCGTCACGGAAGTGCTTTCGTCAAGGGTGACCGACACGTGGCATCCACCGTAACGGAACGCCGTTAAGCTATGAGGTCGGGTTTTGGATCTGATAACCCGTTAACAGCCCCGACCAATGGGGATTTTCCACGTGTAAAATCATCATTGGCTGGAGGAAACACGTGTCGGCTCACCGTTGGGACAGATGTCATCCACTCATTGGACGGAAGACGCCTATGGTACACCAACACGTGGCATGGCCCAACAGAGGCCCATTCCTGTGAAAAGGCCAGCCCAGTAAAAATTAGCAGGCCAGCCCATATAAGGCCTACTTGTGTCAGGTCCATTTAAGCCCACGGCCCATACAAGATGAGCCAATTCGGCCCGTTAAAGATTTGACACCATTGCAGCCCATCGTCAGTTCGAGCCCGTTAACAGCCCACTATATATCTGGGCTCAATATCAACCTAATGAGATTTCGGCCTGTTAACGGCCCATTTAATGGATGGGCCAATTTTCAGGATGTACATCTTTAGGCCTTTTAACGACCCATTTAAATGTTGGGCTAGTTTCCGGCCCGGTGTGTCTTTCAGCCTATTGACGGCCCATAAATCTGATGGGCCATTTGTTGTCGGACCTGAGTTTCGTCCTTTTAGCGGCCCATTTAAGTGTTTGGCCAATTTTCTGGCCCGGTGTCACTTTCAGCCTATTGACGGCCCATAAATCAGTTGGGCCATTTTTAGTCGGACCTGAGTTTTGGCCTTTTAGCGACCCATTTAAGTGTTGGGCCAATTCCCGGCCCTGTGTGACTTTCGGCTTGTTAACGGTCCATAAATGAGTTGGGCCATTTGTAGTCGGACCTTAGTTTTGGCCCTTTAACGGCCCATGCCCTTCATGATCCAATACCAGCCCGGTTTCTCTTTCAGCCTGCTAAAGGCCCACAACACAGTTGGGCCATTTACAATACGACCTGACTTTCGGCCTCTTAGCGGCCCATGGTCTTCATGGTCCAGTACGAGCCCGCTGTCTCTTTCGGCCTGCTAAAGGCCTACAGTATAGTTGGGCCATATGTAGCCCAAACTTAGTAACGGCCTGTTAACGGCCCGTGAAATAAACTGGGGCCACCTGTTGCCCGCTTCGATGTCGGCTTGTTAACGACCCGGGAGGTAAGAGGGACGACCATTAACTTTCGGCCTAGTAACGGCCCATTAACTTAATGGGCCCACTAAAGTTCGTACATGTCTTTAGGCCAAATTAGATAATTTGAGCCCATTACGACGAGTAATTATGCACAGGACCAAAACCGATCACGCAAAGGTACGGCATACAGGGAATAACGTTGCACATCCAGCATATATTACAGGAAATTACATCCACTGGGCAATCAAAGATTGATGCCAGTGCAAATAAATGAGCAGAACCTAACCATCTACAACGTCAGAATCTGCAACCTCAGCACAGATGACGCCCATAAGCATGTGGGCAAGTTCTTTCTGCTTTGCTACACTGTCTCTGAAAACATTGATCAGTTGTTGTGTCGCATGACTCTGCACCTCTGATTCATCCACCATTTCCATCATTGCTTCAGCCATTAATTGGTTCACAAACATACATTTATTCCGTTGCATTCGAGACAGAGGATACTGAACAGATTCAGATGGCGATTTTGGCAGGCTTGTATTATTGATAGTGGAGAGTGTCTCGACCACTACATCATAACATAAATTAGGACGGGAACCAAACAGATTAATCATGAGTTATTGCCATATTACCCGGCCTAGATTTACTGGAAAGAAGCAATGGGGTTGCCTTGCTGTTTTCAGAGTTTGTCTTCTTATCTTCAGCAGCCTGCTCAAAATTAACACACTAGCATTGCTATCATTGGCCAAGTCAGATAATAGGAAAGCAACATTGACACAACGAACGTTTGGGCAAGTAGCCTACACCAAACTAACACAATATGGCACAGCTACCACCAGCCAGGTAAGGTAGTACGAAAGCAACATTGACACAATGAATGAATGGGCAACCAGAGAAGCACTACAATTCAGTAATGTGTGTGATATGAGATAGTACATTCACGCAGCTCAGTATGCAAAACTACCAGGCAGTTTTCCTTACAAAAATCAACATTGGCGCCTTTAACATTTTGCTACAACTAATTTTAGATCAGATAAAGGTTAGATTCACGCTGATTAACAAAATACATGTTGATGTAAAAATATAGTGATATAGAACAGGTACTTACATCAGCATTGGAGCACAGAGAATTCCCGCAAGATATTTTCCTCGAATACGATCCCAATGGAGGAAGTCTTCTATCGTTTAACCTTATTTTCTAAAAGAGAGATGGGTAAGAAACATGTAGAAAATATGATTAGAATGCTATAAAATTTCATGATGCGAGGATACGCACACGCTTCTTAGAATGGAGTTCACATTCTTTTGTTGGACTGGAGCGGACTAGTTCTTTGGCCACTGGAATCTGCTTATTATCAGTGGGAGTTGGGTTTCTCTGTGCTGGAGCAGTATCTATGAAAAATGGAGTTGGTTTATTATCTCCTGGCGTTTGGATCTTTTGCAAAGACCTGGTTTGAAACCCTTCAGATTCTAACAGAGCTGTCTTCCCCTTGCATGCCTTATATAGAAGAATGGTGATTCAGTTATAAAACATGCTACAGTAGAGATGGAATAGGTACTGAAGAATAGAAAGGCATGACATATTGACTTGTATTCCCTCCATCCGGAAATAAATGGACGGGTCTAGGCGTATTTCAATCCTAGATACATCCAGTTTTATCCATTTCTGCGACATTTAATCCGGACGGAGGGAGTATGATGTAAGAGCTAGGGATACGACAGGACAACACAGTAAAAAACACTGAAAAACCCCACTGCAGAACCAAAGTATTCAAACCCACTGATATGAGATAGTACACTCATGAAGCTCAGGATGCAAAACTACCAGGCAGTTTTCCTTACAAAAATCAACATTGTGGCCTTTAATCATACATTTGGCTACAACTAAATTTAGATCAGATAAAGGTTGGATTCATGCCGATTAACAAAATACATGCTGATGTAAAAATATAGTGATATACAACAGGTACTTACATCTACATTGGAGCACAGAGAATTCCTGCAAGAATCTTTCCTCATAAATGATACCATTGCAGAAATTCTTCTATCTATTAGCTTATTTTCTAAAAGAGAGATGGGTAAGAAACATGTAGAAAATATGACCAGCATGCTATAAAATTTCATGATGCAAGGATACGCACACGCTTCTTAGAATTGAGTTGACATATTTTTTCTCGACTGGAGCGGACTAGTTCTTTGGCCACTGGAATCTGCTTATTATCAGTAGGAGTTAGGTTTCTCTGTGCTGGAGCAGTATCTATAAAAACTGGAGTTGGTTTATTATCTCCTGGCATTTGGATCTTTTGCAAAGGCCTTGTTTGTAACCCTTCAGATTCTAACATAGTCGTCTTCCCCTTGCATGCCTTGTATAGAAGAATGGTGCTTTAATTATAAAACATGCGACAGCAGAGAGATGGAATAGGTACTGAAGAATAGAAAGGCATGGCATATTGACATGTATTCCCTCCATCCGGAAAAAAATGGATGGGTCTAGGCGTATTTCAGTTCTAGATACATCCTTTTTTATCCTGTTCGGCAACATGTAATCTGGACGGAGGGAGTATGGTGTAAGAGCTAGGGATACGACAGGACAACACAGCAAAAAAACTAGTTGAATGTAAAACTATATGCTAGCGGAATACATACAGAAATAACCAAGGCAACATACACGTGTATGATTGGGAAAATAAGATGGCATTGCAACAGAGCACTAGAACAGCACTTCAATGTAAAAAAACATGGTATGGCAGACAGATGAAGTACATACTGATGAATAACAATGCATAAGATATTCAGAAGCATGATGTCCAAATTAAGCAGATGGCATTGCGATAGAGTAGAATGAAAGTACTTGAATTTGAAAAGTTGTTATCATGAATGGAATAGGTACTGAAAAATAGGAAGGCATGACATATTTACATGCATGATCAGCATGCTAAGCACATGGCATTGCAACAGAGTAGATACACTCTAGGACATTATATGCATGTTGTACCCATATCACGGGCCAAGTTAGAGCAAGGACCTTGTGGGGTGAAGAGGATTCATCATCTTTCTGCAAGTCTTCTGAAGAACTGCCTTTACATGTTCCATCATATTGGGTATCATTGACATCAAGTTTATTGGCCTTTACATTGCTCCGTGAGGTTCTTGTGGATATATCAGTGTGTGCAATTATATCTGACATGCATGGAAGACAATTAGTAGTTAGATTTATGTAAATGAGTGCACGTAGGAGACGACATAAATAGTAGGACTGGGGTTAACTAGCAGCAACAGGTCTCATAAACTAAAGGGAGAACACAGATGAAAGCTACAGAATATGTATCGTTTGTACTCGAGATTAACTAGATGGCACACAAAAGTATTAAAGAACAACACAGGTAATACTAGAATTGGTATAATACTATAATCACCAGCCTGTGGGATAGCATTGGCTGATGGATGATAACTATGGAACAGCGTTACCTAAAGAACAAGTATCTTAGCTGAACTATGGAACAGTGTGAACTCCTGAACAAGACCCGTAAGAGATCAGCATGAATATACAGTGAAATGTGATGATCTATTTTCCGTGCTTAGATAAATAACAAAGCCATAAATGTTGCACACAAGTAAGATGAGGGTACAACCTATCTGGCTGCCATCCATAGGAGTGAGCATCATGTGCTGACTTGTCGATGGACCTGCAGTTGTTGTGGATGTCCATGTCGGGCACGCGCATTCGATGCAGGGAACTGTTGAGTGGGGACTGTAGCTCCCTTCTGGTGTATGCTTCCCTTGTTGGAGCAGTTGCGGTGAGTCGGAAGACGGTGTGTCTGAAGATGCAGATAATGCATAAAGTTAAGAACGACATATCTCTTTGATCCGAAGAAATACACTAAGAGATCAACAGCAAGGTACGAGAGCGGTCACACGTCTGTTGACTGAAGACTAAATTGGGGTCACACGATTTTATTTGATTTTGGTATTTTCCGATCTACACCGGATGGCTTGATGGTCGTCTTGTGCCTCCCGGCTGACACTGTTCGGAATCTTCCCTGAAGAGCCAGCGACCAACGGCAGAGCAGCCTGCCTCCGCCGTCCGTGGCCCTGTCCAAAACCCCGCTCCCCGCCCCACTGCACTGCCGTGGTTGCGCCGCCCCCGGGCCAATCCACAAAGACTCCCCGTCATCTAGATCCGGCGGCGGCAGTACCTTCAACCCACGCAACTCTAAAAGATAGCCATCTAAGCGCTGCTTCCGCGGCGAACTTGCGGCCCCGCACCCTTACGTTAGACACCAGCCAACCGGCAGCCTAGGAGCTCCGCCGCCTCGAGGGGTGCTGCTTCCCATTGGGAATAGATTGGCCCAGAATAAAAATCCAGACAACTGACGCCTAAACAAAGTGATTTCAGATGAGGGTGCGACCTATCTGGCGGCATGGTGAAGTAGGCAGGTCCAGCTGCCGAGTCCGTGAGGCCGGCGCGGTTGCGGTGGTGACCGGCGGCAGGGAAAGAGCGATGTCGTGACGGTCGATGGCTACGTGGAACCAGCGCCAGGACTCTGGAAGGATCTGAAGTTGGAGCCACTCCGGCGCCGTGAATAACAGCGGGGGTGAATCGGCTCCGGTACGGTTCACGCGACCGTCGTCGAGGCAGCGCCAGCAGCACGGAGTAAGAGGCACACGGCCAAGTGCACGACGGCAATTGGACAGCGTCTCCGGCATTAGGGAGGAGGGCGGCTGTGAAGTTGGTGCGGTGGGGGCGCCATGGAGGTGGGGCTGAGGTTTCGCGGCTCGGGAGAAGGGAGCTTCCCGGGGAGAAGGTGATTTGGCGCCCACGAGGTATGAATGGGGGCGGGCAGGCGGGAATTGGGAGGGGAGTGGAACCATGTCTTACAGACGCATTTGTCTGAAATGTGAGGGGGAGTTACAGTTCTACCCTTGCCTATAGGCTTCTCGGCTTGGGTGTGTGTACTGAGGGTCGGGGATAGTAGAGTAACTTTGCTTCTCCCCAAATAGTGGGCGGGAGCGATTTCGGGCGAGGAGGGCGTGTTTTGAACTATAGTGGGCGCGAGCGAATTTGGGCGAGGAGAGCGTGTTTTGAGATAGTGGGCGCGAGCTATTTCGGGCGAGGAGAGTGTGTTTTGCCGACCATGGTTTATGAATTATTCGGCACATGTCATTTCGGTCGAGGAGAAGGCGCGCTTGGATGAAGTTACGAACCTACCCTCGATGTACAACGGGCCAATTGATGCGTGTCCCACATAGGACGGTAATTTCGCGTCTCCCATTTATTTGCTCGGGCCAATTCCACCGAGCAGAGAGGATGTTTAACGGTTCGTTCAAATTTTGGGAGAACGAGCATCCACGTCTAGCTTACCAAGTCGATTCGAATCAAATTCTGAAATATTAGCTTGCCACTTCTTTTTTAGATGGAGAGATGATGCTCGGGAGTAATGTGTTTTTACATGCTCGTTGCTAGCGATTTACTATATGACAAATAGTTGACCCACTCAAAAACGCGAATCAAACCCAAAATAAAATATCTCGATTCAATGAACTAGCTCGTTCAATAGGTCAAAATAGTGAACTAAATCTGAAATTGAACACCTCAATCGAGTAGCATGTTGTACAGTATTATAGTACTCCATGGACATGTTGAAAGTCAAATTAATGAACTTGTTTGATATACGCATATATCTGTTCATGTGCGGATTGCAGACAACATGGTCTCCAATTTAAATATTTGAATGCAAGTTTATATCAGTCTTTGATGCATAAAACGCGACCTCCCCCTCTCCCGGACTCCTGTTCTCTCTCTCTCTCTCTCTCTCACTCTCTCGCCGACAATCTTCAATTCTGTCGCACACATCCAACACAAAAACCTTGTTGCTACCTCTCCCTTTCTCTCTCTCTCTCTGTGTGTGTGGGGGGGGAGTCTTTCTAGTCTGCATTCATATATACACCATCTATAGGTCTCTCTCGCACACTATGTATGATACTCTAGCTAGTCCAAGCTAGATATCTTGGGTGCACTCATCGTACACACACAAATTCCTTGGCTCTTTGCCCGTAACTCTCTCACGCACCACTATGTCGTCTCGGAGCTCTTCCCCTCCTCTCTCAAACTCTCCATCCACCTAGGTCACACATACACATGCATATCTCACTCGCACTCGATAGGCCCATCTAAAACTCTATCTCTCTCCATCGTTCTCTCTCCATCTCACACGCACACACACACACACAATCTCATGCCCAGCTAGCCAAGTGTGATGGTCTCTCACTCAATTGTAGGCACACGCAGTCCTCCGTATATGTATATGACTAGCTAATCTTAGTCTCCATCACAAACATGTGCATGGTCTATCTCGATTTCTCTCGGGGCATCTTTCTATTGCGCACGCACTCCCTCGATCTCCCACCCATATAATCCCCTCACAATCTCGAGGGGATCTCTCTATCACAAACACACCCTCTCTCCCTCCCCATGCGTCCATGCCATCCATGTGTCCCTCTCGACCTTTTTTCCTTGTTGGCCAGACCTCTATTGGACATGTGCTACAGGGGTGTCTCTCTCCGTTGCAAACAATCACACACTAGCTATCTTCATGGATCTCCTTGCCTCGCTTTTCCATCTCGGAGATGCATGCTTGATATGTTCACATAAGAAACGAAAAAACACACTCTCTCTCTAATTTATCGTTGGTTGTCACTTTCTCTTTCACACACATACTCTTTTTGCACACTTACTCATTCTCCTTCACACGCACTTGATCTGTCTCGACTGAGGCACTCACCTCCGTCCATAGCACATAGATTTACTGAAAAGTCAAACATCACAAAGTTTGACCATGTACGTGGAGAAAAAGAATTACATCTAGTACGGCAAACATATACCATTTCACCATGAGATGTAGTTTTGTATGATGTATCTTTGGTATTGTAGATATAAATAACATTTGCGTAAACCTGATCAAAGTTTCCAAAGTTTGAATTCTAAAAAATTTACATGCACTGCATTATCGAGCGGATGGAATATCTCTTTCCCCCCTCTGAGCTATCTGACGCACCACTCAGCCTTATCGGGGCTCCTCAATCCCTCTCAAACTTTATTGGTCAGTTTGGTTCGTGACGTGACCCTCATGCCTTGATGGTCGGTACTGCCTGGTGTGGACGTGAGATGTAAAATATTTCTGCCTGGCCAGGCTTGTGTGGTGCTGAAGCGTTTGGTTCATGCCTGGGCCAGGCAAAGCATCAACGTCCCATCAATCAATCCATGCATCAATTATTTAATGCCAATATCCATCCATGTTGTTGTTAGCCTCGTGGCCGCACGACCAGGAATGGCCAGGCGTTCGAAATCGGTCGCTTGGGCCAGGCTACTTGCAGTGTCTGGAGTTCAGCCAGGCTAATTAAAGTGCAAGGGAACCCAGACCAGGCGGGCTTTCTTTTTCACAGGGTAGCAACCAAACAAGCGTGCATGAAATCCAGCCACAACCCCACGCCACGCAAAAGATGCTCACGACGCAAGCCAAACGGGCCTTATATCTCCCTAGTTCACACATACACATGTCTCGCTCGCACTATACATATAGACCCATCCAACACTCTCCGCCCTTGTTCTCTCTCCATGTGACACGCACCCCCCTAAGTACCATAATACCTCACTCCATCATAGGCTCTGTTTGGATCCATGGGTTAGAGTTAGTTTGGGTTAGTTTGGAGTCAACTAACCCAAAAAGATCCAAACAGGTGGGTTAGTTTAGGTTAGATGCATCTAACCCATCCAAAAAAACTAACCCATCCAAGAGGTGCTTATTTGGGTTAGTTCTTCTCGGGACCACTAATAAACACTTTTTTCTCTCGCTCTCACCGCAGCATATCCCTCCCCACTTCCTCAAAGCTTCTCATCCTCTCCCTCCCTCCCTCTCGCACCGCCCGTGAAGGTGCCTCGCCGTATCCGCGCTCCATCTAACCCTGCCATCCAAACACCTCTTTACTTAGCGTTAGTTCAGGGTTAGAATCTAACTCTAACCTCTAACTGAGTTAGAGTATCCA
>NC_041389.1:321720964-321753061 GCF_002162155.2 Triticum dicoccoides
GTATTGTCTCCTTCCAACCATACGTCTATCTCGATATCTCTCGGGGCATCTTCTATCGCGCACACACCTTGTCACTCGATCTCCCACCCATGTAGTCCCATCACGATCTCCAGGGGATCTCTCTATGACAAACATACACTCTCTCCTCCCCATGTCTGCATTTTCTCAATACGTCTCTCTCGACCTCTCTCCCTTGTTTGTCAGACCCCTCTTGGCCACGTGCTAGGGGTCTTCCTCTCTCGGTTCCAAACAACCACACACTATCTCCTCACCTTGCCTCCGTTGTCGAAGATGCATGTGTGATATGTTTGCATAAGACGTGCATGCTTTTTCTCCACTTTTATCGTGTGTTGTCCATGTCTCTTTCACACACACACACACACACACTTTTTTCACTCACTCTCTCTCTCTCTCTCTCTCTCTCTCTCTCTCTTGTCAGGGACTCTGTCACGTCCATAAGCATATGGATGTTTTGAAAAGTCAAACCTCAGAAAAGTTTGACTAGGTATATGTGGAGAAAAACATTTACATCTGGAACCATCATTAGATTCATCACAACATGTACTTACTTCATACTATCATTTATCTTTGGTATTGCCGATATAAGTAATTTCTTTATAAACTTGGTCAAAGTTTCAAAAGTTTGACTTTAAAAAATGTTGTAACTACATTATCGAATGGAGGGAGTAGCTCTTTCTCTCTCTCTCTCTCTCTCTCTCTCTGCTATCTCTCACGGGCCTCCCGTCTCACTCGAACTCTCTATACCGACGGATTATACGCTCACTGTGTCAGTGTATAGCTCTGTATATTGTTTAGTTGACCGGTCAACCAATCCACATGCTGCGTTGTCAGCTCGTGTTCTGTATCTTGGTGTGCTGGCCCATGTGGCAGTGGGTGAAAATAAGTAAACTAGAGGCCCAACTGACACGCGGTGAAGGAAACAAAGTTGAAACCACTCGGGGTAGCACCCCGCACGCTAGTAAATTGAGGGCACATTGAGGACAAACTTCTTGCGCGTGAAGGACGCACTCGCGCATAATTCACCACTGCGCGGCGGCATGCACAGAAGGACGCACTCGCGCACACCCAGCACACAACACACACCAGCACACGTGTACACCAGCATCGCCGCCGGTTGAGATGGACGGCTAGGCAGCCAACAAGTGGAGGCCGCTCGAGCCAAAACCGCATCCGGCGAGCCTGGACTTCATCAGCAGCCTCCTCGACGACATGCTGCTCGTCATCATCGGCCTCCTCCCCACCAAATCTGCCGTGCGGACCACCCTGCTCTCCCGGCGGTGGAGCCCCCTCTGGCGCTGCGTCCCCCTCAACCTCACCGTCGATAGCTGCCTCTGTAACGGGGATTGCAAACGCATGGCCGCAGTCTCCAAGATCCTTTCATCACACCCTGGGCCAGCCAGACGCCTTGACATCCGCATGTTCAGTACCAACTGCATGGTCCAACCCAAGTTCGACGAGTGGTTCTTATCCCCCGCCCTAGATCAGCTCGAGGAGCTCAGCTTTGAAGCTGGACGATGTCGCTCTCTGTCACCGTCCGCGCTCCACCTCACGCCAACGCTGCGTCGCACCAGCTTCAGCTCCTGCTATCTTCCCCAGATTAATGCCACGCTCGCCCTTCTTCTCCCTTAACTCAAGCAGCTCAACCTCTTCGACGTTGTCATCTCGAAGAAGGCTATGGAGCACCTGCTCCGCAGCTATACTGCACTTGAGTACTTTCATCTTGAGCAGATCCACGGGTTCATTAGCCTCCACATCACCTCGACGAATCTCCGATGGATTTATGTGTCTTGCTAGCCCCGCAACAAGACATCAATTGGGAAGAGATCACTCCAGCTGTTCCACGTTATGGCCATTGAGAATGCGCCTTTCCTTGAGAGATTGCTTGTATCGGATCTAGAAGGTCCAACAAAAATCAGGGTCACTGACGCGCCGAAATTGACAGCGTTGGTGTACTCGTCTGCCAAATTCTCCGAACTCTTTATTGGATCCATAATCGTTCAGGTACAACACTCATCTTCTTCTTCGTCTTCTTCAAATTCACATTTTTAAATTTCTTCTTGATGTATTTACGATCGTCTTCCAGAAAATGATTCCCACAAGCTTGACCCAGTCCATGCGCACAGTGAAGATCTTAGCACTAAAATCTATCGGCCCCAATCTGGATCAAGTTGTTGGATTCCTTACATGCTTTCCATGCACGGAGAAGCTACTCATCGAGGTGAAACTTCTTTCCTATTAGTAAACAGTAACCACAACGTAGCTCAATTTTTTTGTAATTTTCCCAAATTACGATGACAAGTGTAGTGTTCAAAACTACATCTCCGCACTGCACCGAAAGAAATGTTTTTAGTATTTTTTTCTCACGTGATCACCTACATCATTTTTATGTTGTACTACTATAGTAGCCTAGGCTAGTCATAGTGGAAAGTAACTTAGACTACTCCAGTAACTCTATGGTTACCCTAAGGGCAAGTACTACCTCCGTCCTGGTTTACTCTTCCAATTTTGTAGTATGAAAAGTTGACCATAGATTTAACTGACAAAATGTTAATGCATGCCACTAAGAACTATATCGTCGGATTCGTATTTGAACATAATTTCAAATGATGTAATTTTTAGTGACATGCATTGGCATTTTCTTAGGTAAATCTATGGTCAAAATTTTATACTAAATACGAGGTAGTATTCCCTCCGTCCCAAAATTCTTGTCTTACATTTGTTTAGATATGGATGTATCTAACACTAAAATGTAACTAGATACATCCGTACATAGACAAATTTAAGACAAGAATTTTGGGACGGAGGGAGTACAAAAGTGGGCTATGTAGGCCAAAACATGTGCCAAATTCACTTGTGATGCATTTGACATCGATGCCCCTCCATTGCTCACCTGGTGCCCCAATCTGGAGCACCTACTTTGCTCCGGTGCCAAATTAACTCACGCAATGAAAAAACACTTCGTGGGAGAGAGAGAGGACTGAGGCAATAAAAAACACTTGTTTGGGAGAGTGAGAGGCTGGTGTAGTTGGTTTGATTGATTTGTTTATACATGTGGGTCTGTGTGCACAGCGGTGCCAACTCTCTCACATCGCGAGAGCGGTGCAAAAATCTTTTGATTTGACATCGATGCGTATTATGTGGCATACTTTTGCAAAATATGGCATCGGCCACATAGTGGAAGGCAACAAATGCCCAAGCTCTTCACGTGCTCCTAGTTAAATGAGACAAAACAGAAACAGAGAGAGAGAGGAGGAGAGAGAGAGTGTGTGTGTGTGTGTGTGTGAAAAAATATCACTAGCCAGCCAACCCTATCATATGAGCGAATGATATTGGTACCTCTTGATGACACAGCAATCTTATGCAGCCAGCTGCTCTAATATGTTCTCTTCTTTTGTAGATAAAAAAAGACCTGAAAGTGAAAATGCGATGCACTATAACAATCTCATCGAATGCCTTGATCTCCATCTTACAGAAATTGATTTGATCGACTATCGAGGCAGCACATCTGAGATTAAATTGGCCAGGTTCTTTGTTCTGGAGACAAGTGTGCTCAAGGTAATGAGGTTTGGCGTTCTCTGGCGCAACAATGAATGGCGTGCTGATCACCACAAGCGTCTAAGCCTAAATGACAAAGTCTCCGCAGAAACTGAATTTGTTTTTGAAACATCAAGTGGCCAGAGACTCGAAAACTTATTTGCCCATTAGTGACTTGTCAGGGCGGTGGATTTTAGTTTGTACGATAACGCTGCATCCACCTAAAGTAACGAAAGTTCTTACATGAACTTCCTAGTAATTCCCTCTTCCTAGGTGCAGCATTACTCCTAACATTTGTAATATCAGTTTGAAACTTGTAATATTGTCGTGTCCTATTCCTGCGTTTTCAAAATCCTGCGAATCAAACAGGTCCTGAGTTGGTGATGATGTTGTGCCTCCCATCTTTCACCAGTAGCTGTCGGATCTAGATCTGACGCATACAAACCAAGCTTCTCCATTTTTGCAAAAAGATGCCCGCACTTGTTCCCTATTTACAAACAACTCCTTGTCTCTCACAATCAGCCTTATCTCCTCCCCACCACATCTAGAAGGCCGTGGAAAAATCTGGCGCGATGGCCGCTGCCGGAGCAGTCCACCCCCAATCTTGGTGTTCCGTGCAATGCACGGGCATCTACGCACGGGAAATTATGTCGAACAGGGAAGTTGTAAGCAGGCTAGCTCTACAACCATGATGATAGTGACTGCAGACGGTGAGGCTGACTATGGTATGTCGAACACGGCGCCTATACTCAGGTGTCATCTCCGGCGCAGGGTCTTGTCACTTCACTTTGAGGAGCAGCACGTAATAATTTGACCAACGGGTAGTACAGTGTTAGTACTCCTAGGAGTACTACATTGGTAATACTACTACTAGCACTAGTAGCACCACCATCTGGATTTAGGAGTACTACCACATCCATCTGGATTTTATTATTTGACTAGCAATATCTAGTAATGCATGTCACAAAAAATGTACTACTCCCTCTGTAAATAAATACATGGTGTTCTATTACTATCGGTGAGAGAACTTAATGTTTTCTTGCTAACTAGAGTCTTAATAGGATTACATGCAATGAACTAAACACTGTATGTCATGTTTGGTAGTCTCAAGTCATTAAAAGCATGCACGGCCCACATCTCTCATTGGTTGATATGTCATGAAATAAGAAACAAGGAGGGAGTTAATGCACCGTGCCTAAGTGTTTTGGGATTATTTGGTTTTCGTAATGTGACTTACACAACATTTTTGTTTACATGCATTAACATTTTATTAGTTAAATCAAAGGTCAAAACTTGGCGCAAAATGCAAAGGGGGCCAATAAACCAGTAAACATCAAACTTCTCTCGTTTGGCCCCAACTAGAGGTCCGATGAGATGACTATACTGCACCGGCACGGAGGGGGCGCAGCTTCATTGACTTACGGCAACTGCCTTTGGGTGAATGACACGTGGGCCCAGGGGGTGGCTGGCCCACCTATCATACAGCCAAAGGCAGGTGCAGTAGAGGGCCGAGGAGTAGTACGAAATCCTACGCACCTATGCACGCTAACCAAGGGCAAGAGTGATCACTCGAATCGCAAGATCAGTTGACTAGTAGAAGCTAAGCTAGACCCATGGAGGCGATGAGCGCGAGCATCAGCCGGCTGTGCCAGATGGTCCACGACACCGGCCTATGGCCTGGCAATGAGGAACGTCTCCAGGTAGTATTGCTTGAGGCCGGCAGGGCGAGGGGCTGCTTGGACGACAGCTTCGTCTCCTTGTTCGACGAGGTCCTCGTTGGTTTCCTCGACAAGTTCACCATCGTCAAGAAGCTCGTGGACGACTTTGACATAAGCCTTCAGCCGATGCGCCCAGGCTCTGAGATGCCCGCCACCCTCAACGGCCACTATGGTGACAACCTCTTCGATGCACTGGTGGCCCTGCGACTGCCCGCCGTGCACCGGAGAATGTCCACCTTGAGGTCGCGCTCGCCGCGAAGTGTCTGGAGCAGCAAGACACCATGGACATAATCACCCACGTCTACGCGCATGCAAGAGGAGGACGATAGGACGCTGGCCTTCTTGGACCACAGGGCAACCTTGGACGCACTGTTCAGAAGCACATTGAGCTCGCCGCCAACGCCGCTGCTCCTCACACGTCGGTTGGTGACCCGGTGCACTAGGGCGTGAGGATGTCGTTGATGGATCCGTATGTATTTTTATCTTTTCGTCAAATCCATGTAGTAGTATATGATACTACAGTAATTATCTTACCTTTCGCATCAACTTCATAATTTTCGTACGTACTCCATGCATGAACGGCGCCAGAACCAAACTTCTCATTACTCTAGGCAAAATCGTTATTTTCTATCTATCGATCGCGCCATAGAGCAGAACCAAATTTTACAAGTTACGAGTTCAAAAGGAAAAGCCTGTCATGTTCGCGTCGCATCCCCACACGGTTGGTTCGGCACGCCGCTCAAGCGGGAATGCGTGCGCTGTTGCATTTTCACTTACAAGTGGGACCGTAGTTGAGCAAACCGACTATCGGCAAACCCCCACCCCGCCCACCGCGCGATGGCTGAGAAAACAGGAGGGAGAAGAGATGGTTGTAGCACAGACTCCAAGAAAATTGGTGTCGGATGGGACTTGTGTGGGTGGCGTGTGCCGTAGTGCTAGACGCGAATGCTAGTTATGGCCCATGCCACCCCACTATATCAAGCCTATATCGAGGTACAGTATGTAGAACAAATTTCCTGCAGTCCATGCTCAGCACTCCTCTATCTCTCTTCTCAGCCAGCCAGCGGACGCGCGGAGCCCATCGTCTGTTTGCTCACATGCGGCCCCACATGTCAGTGAAAACGCAAGAGGACCCACTGAACCTGCACATCTTTCACCTCGACATGCTGGTGATGAAAAACAAATCCAAGAAAGATCTTCGGTGGCTGCTTTTGGAGTTACTCAAGAGTAGTAAGATTCTATTTACAGTTTAACTCAAGATGCACATCTCGTGGCTTCAACTTATCAACTACCACTCTATTTTCTTTCATGACACGACCTGGATGCTGGATGTCCCACATGTCGGCAAAAGGAGGAAAACCCCGACCAAATCTTCGGTTGTGCTCTCGGATTAGACTAGTTGTGCTAACTTAAAAAAAAATATTGTGTACTCCCTCCGTTCCAAAATACTTGACTTCCATTTGTCCAAAAATGGATGTGCCTATATACTAAAACATGTCTAGATACATATATATTTTGAAAAATAGAGGGCATGTATTGTGCAACGGAGGGAGTAGAATGGATGCATGTTTTTGTATTGGGAAGAAGAGTACATCCATATATTGATAGAGCGCAATTTAGTAGATGTTCTATCACTTTTAGCTAGCACAGAGGCTATAGATGAGATTAGTGCACTTGTTGATGCTCCTACTTGGCATGTGTGTTGCTGCTTAGACGTAGATAAAAACGGACCAGAGGGAGTACTAGAATAGAGGCTAGACATGAGACTAGATGCGAGGAAGCAATGTCTACTTCTTTACACTCGAAGAAGAAAGAAGCATGCAAGATCGAGCCTCCGCAGATCAACAATGAATGCATCGAGAAGGCACTAATCCAACTTACAGGAGTAGTAAAATGTATTCTTGTGGTTCTTGTTTTCTTTGGCCTTGCTTTTCTAGTCAAAATTATCGTTGGAGTTTGTGCAAAACGGAGGTCCATTTGGGGTCGTGCGTTGCAGTTGGCCTTACAAGTGGGACTGCAGTTAAGGAAACCGACTATCGGCAAACCCCCACCTCGCCCGCCGCGCGATGGCTGAGTTAGAGAAACGATGAGGTTGAAGAGATTTCTCTAGCACGGGCTCCAAGAAATATGATGTCAGATGGAAGTCGTACTGGTGGCATGTGTCGTACTCCTGGACGTGAATGCTTGTTCTGGCCCATGCCACCCTACTACTCCTACTAGTTAGTACTACTATATAGTACTACTAGTATCGAGGATTCGAGGTGCTGGTTACGTAGTATAGTATGGCTACAGTAAAAACACCCGCACGACACGCAAAGCATGTGAAGCTAGTACAAATAGTGTACTACTATTGTTGATTGGCCTCATCCGATAACCTGTTGCAATGAACATACAATTATGTATTCGAAAAATATATTTTTTGCCTCGTCGCACCACTCACTCACATAAGCAACTCGAAAGCCATTCATAAATTTAGTAAGTTTATCACAGGCATATCATTTTATTACATACAACAGGTCATCAACCCACATCGACAACGAGGATACATTATAAATACTAAAGTTTTCACCACACAACAAATAACAAGCAATGAAATGAACTTCAACTCAACCATTCCTCGGCGTTGGAAACGCTTGCTTTGAACCACAAGTGATTCTCTAGGACGGGCCATCCATTGTCGATCTGGAGACCAACGCAGGACTGATCATCCAGGCTGAAGCGGCCTACTATATCAGTACCAGGGTAGGGAACCACCCAAATGTCCGAGGTATAGACACAGTTGCTTCTCATAAATGGTAGTAACGTTGTGTCAATAGCAGTTGGATCGCCTTTCACCATCATTGGATAGTTTTGTCCAAGGAAGAGCGAGTTTTCTCCAAGACTATCAATTATGTACCAGGGAGAAGGAGTTGGCGCTAGCACACTAGTATCCATCTCGAATACCATGCAACGGGTGTTGGAATAGGTCCGGAGAGTGCGACCATGGGAGACTACACCTGCTTCCTTAGCAGTAACATCATCAGTGGGCTGTATACACACGAGAAGAGGTGGTCCATCGGAATTAGTTGCCACGTGCCAAATAGTATATGGGCGCTGCTCGTCCTCATGCTCGTGATCATCACCATCATCATCTCCCCCTTGGTTATAAAAATCTTCAAGTATAGGTGGTGGAATGTTCACAGGACCTTGGAAACACAAGAAGAAGGTTAATTAGTAAGGCTGGCCATAGTGGGGGTAACATAAGTAGTATCATGCACTTGGGACTCGCAAACATGCTTATGTGGCAGGCAATTAAGGAAGAGAGAGATGGTTATAGTAACATAGGTAGATACCGTAACATAACAAATGTGATGCTACTATGTGTCATGCATGGCAATAAATGAGACCACCTATGATACTAATCTAAGATACTACTCCCTCCTTCCATCTATATAGGGCCTAATGCATTTTTCGAGGCTAACTTTGACCAAATATTAGAGCAATAATATATGACATGCAACTTACACAAAGCACACCGTTAAATTTGTGTGTGAAAGGAGCTTTAAATGATATAACTTTCACATTGTGCATGTCATGTACTATTAATCTTGTCAATAGTCAAAGGTGGTCTTCAAAACACATTAGGCCCTATATAGATGGAAGGAGTGAGTATGCACTATAGAGGTAGTAACATAAACTAGTAACATATGCATGTTACTAGTCTAAGTTACTCCCCACTATGACCAGCCTTGCTAACCCGCATGCATGTGGATGAAATAATTATAATTACAGTGGAAGACAAACGTACCGAAACAACGAGGATGCCATGCAAAAACAGTGCCACGAGTGGTGGCAGCAAACACAAAGCCCTCGTATTGAATTGCATCACAGTACTCATCCGTGTACAAAAACTGATTTTTGAGCAATATCCATCCAGTCAAACCACTGACGACGGCAACAAGCTTGTCGAAGATAGCAACAACTTCATAGTTGTTGTAATTCCAAGAGCGGTTGGGGACTCAAGAAATTGCTATCTTCCGTAGAAGACAGTCACCATGATTGTATTTGAACGTGCGTACAATACCGGTGTGCTCAACCTTTGGGCAGTCTGCTGAGATTTTTGGAAGTGGAACCCGGTCACGAGTGTACACATTCACAAGTTCCCACTCGCAGTTGGACCCAATGTAAAAAACCCAATCTTCATTTGTGCCTTCCCAAGCCTTACCCTCAAGTGATGGCATCTTAACATCATACATATCATTATCAAGCGGCATCAACTTGCACAGGGCGAGGCCTCCGTCGTGACGGCGCCAGTCATCAGGGTCACGGCAAAGAAGATAGGGGAGATCAAACCGCTCCTTGACTCTTGGGTTCCTTGTAATGATGTTATTAGTTGAGTCGAGAATGGGCTTTAACGAACCTGCCATGCTAGCCGAGGTGATGACGTCGCACCGATCAATGAGTTCCTCCACCACGTCATCATTTAGATTGGGGCAAGAATAACGGGGTCGTTTCCATCCTGTTCCCTCCATGGGGAAGACGATCGAACAATGGCAGAAGAAAGGGTGAAGGGCTGAAGGAAAATGGAGGAGGGAAAGGAAGAGCGTGCGACAGCAGTTCCAAATCAAGAGGGAAAGGCGAAGAGTCGATGGACGGTTGCCAATTTGCGATGGTTCACGAAGGGGCGCCCCGGCCTACACGTTGGTTCGTAAATACTCCTACTACTCATCGTCGTCTCACTGATATGTGGAACGGGACCACATGTCAACGAGACATGGTGTGTAATTTCTCGTGCAAAATGCGATCTGGCCGCGTTGGCCCAAGGTGCCGCATTAGTTATCGGCCTTTATTTTTTTAATGGCGCGTCGTCTAGTTTTGAAGCACGGCTAACTGGTACTGTACGCAGAGAAAAAATAAACTACTCTACCACTACTCCACCTCCAGTACTAGTAGTATAAAGAAGATATATAGGCTGGAGCTTCAGCGCTTTCTTGCCAAGGGCTGTCCACTTGCTTCTCACACTACCACCCTCTCTCCAGATCTAAAAAAGACAGCCCCTCTCTCCGTCCTCACCGGTGGTCACAAATCTGCCGGGGGAGAAAAGGACGTGCAGCGTTGACGCACTCGTCGTCGGCGAGCGAGGTCACGCACTGACGACAAGGCCGTCCTCTCAGACCTAGCGCACACGCGGGATCGCTACCGTAGTGTGTGCGGAGGACGACGACCACGAGCGAAGCCACTTCCTGCCGACCCTCAGGTATGCTACCTCTTTTCGAACCATACCCTTGTTCTATTGCCCCATCTGGCACGTTGTTGCATGTGGATCTTTTTCCACTCCACCATCTTCCCAATTTGCTATCCTCTGCTCTGCTGGCCACGCAGACGAAAACCATAATTTGCACAATTAAAGGAAACCCTACTTCATGCAGACTAATGCATGTCTGGGTTGAATAAGGAAAGGAAGGGAGACTGTAATGTCCAAGAGAGTAGGCATCGAACCCGCATCTAGGTTGAAAAGGGGAAATCAGTAGCTAAGGAACGAGTCTCGTGTCTCTTGGTTGAAGAAGGGTAGAAAGGCATGACAACACAATAGAGAATGACCAAGTCGATCGGTTTGTTGTCCTCACATTGGAAAAAGGTGGCTAAAGAGAATAAAAATGGGACGTAACCCACATATGCTGCCTGGATATTTGTTGCTCTGGGCAACCATACCTCCCTCACCACTCTGCATCCGTGGAGGTACATCGTACTGGTGCGCCCACTGTCCGAACGGGCCTCCCATGCTCTTATTGCCACTTTTTTTGCTGTTAGTATAACGCCAGCAGTCAAGTCAAGCAATGCTACTGCTAAAGTGATGCCACATTTAACTAATGCCGCTCTCAGTCTAATGCCACAGATAAATTTAAGCAGTGCCATTTAATGTCACTGGATCATTTCAGGGTTAGTTGTTGATTGTGGATGTATTAAAGATTTTTCAGCTAAGGCATTCTACTGTTGTTGCACAGCCAGTATACCAACGATGAAACTTGTTACTACCTTCAGATTTTTGCATTGTTAATGCTTATAGATTACATACCTCACTTTCATGAGATAAGTTAATTTTTTTGTACAGTGTCATCAAAATGCCAAGGCGCTGATGTCATTTTATTTTGGTTAAACTGCAAAGACAATTATGAAGACAAGAGGAAAGGTCAAGAGTGGGCACCTCCTCCTCCGGCTGTTCTCTTGATTATCAAGAGGAAAGATCAAGTTTTTATGTTTGATCGATTATCAAGATTGGGATAGCAATTTTTAAGGTCCCCCCGAGTTCGAAATGATATTTACCTTGGAGGTACATGGTTTGCAAAAAATTTATACTGTGATTAGTTAATAATGCTAGTTACCTTCAGACTTTTGTATTTGGTTTAATGCTCATGCACAACTAGTATACCAATGCTGAAACTTGTTACCTTTACATTTTGTATTGTTAATTCTTATAGAAACCTTCCAGTGCTAGAGTTTATTGAAATCTGTTCAGTAAAACCATTTTACTGTACCCTATAATAAACTAACTACTCTACTGTTGCACTAGCCACTGGATTAGTGTATATTTGTAGTATTCGAATGTTGTTGCATTAGCGTATGGACATAAATAAAGTGTGGCAAGCTTTCCCAGATATGTGCTCAAGAAAACTACTACCTGTTTTTCTAAATACTAGATGTTTGGGTACTTTAAATTGAACCGCGAAAATGTCTTATATTAAGGAACAAAGGGTGTAGAATTCACTCAAATTATCCCGGTAAAGCTAGTCACACCTTTGTTAAAATTAATGTTCATTATGTTATCGGAGGAGGTCTGTATGTTTGTCTCTAATGCATGTCTACTACATACCCGACATCATGATGTAATGTTAAGTCATTTCCTTTTGTATAGTGTAACTAAATTGTCAAGGCGGTGATGGCATTTTATTTTAGTAGAACTGCACAAAATTTGCTTAAAAGAAGAGGAAAGGTCAGGAATGGCTCAGTTTTTCAGAAAAAAACTATGTATGCCTTCCTGACATCAACCGTTGTTGCTTTATTTATTCCTTCAAATAGGTGGTTAGAAACAGTCTTGCTACCTTTTCCCATTAGGAAATTGGAATGCTTATATTTGTGAGTCTATGCTTCAACTAGTGCCAGTTTTATAGTAATCGTACTTTCAATATCTATGCAAACAGGGATGCTCGATTTGAGTGGAGCTGCACAAAAAGTCCAACTGGTTCAACATTAGGAGCATGTTTTTTCCAAACCTTTATATCCAATTGGTGGCACTATGAGCAGTTCATTATGAAGGTACATGCTTTGCTACTATCTTGCTACTCTTTTTGTACTGTCATTAGATAGTAATACTAGTGTTTTGCATGTGAATTTATTGGCAGGGTGGACCTACGTTGGAGGTGCAGGACAGGATTCAATGATTGGATGCTCAATTTCGGTTGTAATGATTTCACCTCTTCCATCACTGCGAACATGGTGTGGTATATGTTTACTAGCTGCTTGATATTTGTGTAGACAGAGATGTCTGCCCATTGCTATTCGGCAAACAAATAAAGTTTCTGCAATTTTGGTTGAACTGCATAAGAGAATAGTATAGTCACTGCATGTAGTGCCATTTGAAAATAGACACAAAGATTGGAAAGTCACTTCATGGATTGCAGAAAAGTAGTACTGTACTATTTACTGGCCAACACTTGGTGCTTCATTGCTTTGGTCTGATTATACAATGGGCATCATTTTCCCTAAGTTAAAGTTTGTATTCCAAAAATAGTCTCGCGGTGTGATCGAGAGAAGACCAAATCATATTGCAGTGGATGTTCCTCCATCATGTGTGGTTCATTCTCATGGTTCCAGCTGTTGGTGAAACCACTTACGTTTGCAAGAGGAATTGTAGACTTCACAAACAAATTTGTCTTTCAGTCTGTACTGAAAGTTGGCCAAGAGAAGCATCCATGTTAGTAGGAAGAACAGATGTTTTTTCTAGATCTTTGCTTTTGGAGCTACATATTTGTATATGATCTGTGAATCATTGAGATGCATTAACATGTTGATCTTATGTATGGGAATCGTACTAGTTAGTTTTAGTTGCGACGCAAGATCCGAAGTGGTTGATCTTTGCTTTTGGAGCTACATATTTGTATATGATCTGTGAATCATTGAGATGCATTAACAGTTACTTATTTCTGTTCGCTCAGTGTTTACAAGTTACTGATCGATCACTAGCTAGCCTACAAATGCGCACCTGGCAGTTTTATTTGCGATGCAAGATGCGAAGTGGTAGTTTTTTGAATAAAAATGCCTACCTCTGAAGAAACTGATAAGCTACACTATTGATCCTACACGGATAAAAATGCCTACCTCTGAAGAAACTGACAAGCTACACTATCGATCCTACACGGATAAATAGCATATCACGCACGTACTACCTCCTTTCCGGTTCGCAGGGCTCAATTCAAGAAATGACCTACTCGATCCTACACGAATAAATAGCGGATAACGCACGTACTAGTACCTCCTTTCTGGTTTGCAGGGCTTAATTCAAACCTCTCACCAACCAAGGTACTCCCTCCATATGGGTTTATTAGTCCCATGAGCAAAGCAGCAAGACCAAGGCATGGCAATAATTAACGGCATGCAGAAGTTTAAGCCTAATTAATTCCAGTGATTTAAGTGGTTGCATGCGTGCCCTCGGCTGTGACTCGGTGTATGCTGCTTCACGTACTGCCTGCGAGCAATTCTGAGTGCCTGCATGCAGCCGGCCGTAATTAAGGCAGCTAACTGATGCGAAAAAAGATACGCTTTAATTGTTGCGGGCTTTTTAAATCCGTGGAATCATTATTGACAAGGAGGGAGATGATTCGAGTGCACTCGTTTGACCGCCATGCCAGCATGTGACCCAGACGGGACGGGACGGCATAGTCATAATTTCAGTTTCCCTAGTTTTCCATGGCAAGCTGGCGCGCTAAGCCATTATGCATTGAATTCCAATGACCGTCGTGATACCTTCCCCCTATAAGTACTGTCTCCCGGCATTCTCCAGTGCCACCGTGACCCAACTCGCCAGATCCTCATAAGCCCCCTGTCGGTGTCAAAACCGGCGGATCTCGGGTAGGGGGTCCCGAACTATGCGTCTAGGCGGATGGTAACAGGAGACAAGGGACACGATGTTTTTACCCGGGTTCGGGCCCTCACGGTGGAGGTAAAACCCTACTCCTGCTTGATTGATATTGATGATATGGGTAGTACAAGAGTAGATCTACCACGAGATCAAAGAGGCTAAACCCTAGAAGCTAGCCTATGGTATGATTGTTGTTCATCCTACGGACTAAAACCCTCCAGTTTATATAGACACCGAAGAGGGCTAGGGTTACACAGAGTCGGTTACAATGGTAGGAGATCTACACATCCGTATCGCCAAGCTTGCCTTCCATGCCAAGGAAAGTCCCATCCGGACACGGGACGGAGTCTTTAATCTTGTATCTTCATAGTCTTGGAGTCCGGCCGACGGTGATAGTTCGGCTATCCGGACGCCCCCTAGTCCAGGACTCCCTCAGTAGCCCCTGAACCAGGCTTCAATGACGACGAGTCCGGCGCGCATATTGTCTTCGGCATTGCAAGGCGGGTTCCTCCTCCGAATACTTCATAGAAGATTTTGAACACCAGGATAGTGTCCGGCTCTGCAAAATAAGTTCCACATACCACCGTAGAGAGAATAATATTTACACAAGTTCAATCTGCTGACGTATTCCATGGCGTGACATCACACCATAGCCAAGCCTTTATTCGAATCATTTTTACTGTTCCACCTCAGCACGTTTAGAGAAGCGGTTTCCTTGGCACGTCTTGTCAAAGCAGAGATCGTGTCCCCTTATTCTGGGATTCTCATCAATACGGGCATGGGTAACCCGACCGCGCCATTGATTACGGTGCTTGGGAGATAAGCGAGTTTTATCAGGCTGGTGGGGACGCATAGTTTCGTCCGTCCATATAAGGGGATAAGGATCCACCTTGTTACCTACGCCTTCTTCCTCCTTTGCCTATCCATTTCCGCGCACTCGAGCTCCAGCACCCAAGTCCGCACATCTCGCCTCAACCTTCCCCAGCCATGTCCGGAGCAGGAGGCAAGTGGATGGCCTCCTCCGTCATGGAGGGGCACATCAAGAGGTTGAGGAAAGCCGGATACCTGCACAACGACATTGCGCACCGGCTTCCCGACGAGGGGCAGCTCGTCCCCACTCCCAGGCCCCATGAGAGGGTGGTGTTCCTTCCCCATTTCCTCCATGGACTGGGCTTCCCACTCCACCCGTTTGTCTGGGGGCTCATGTTCTACTACGGCCTGGATTTCCACGATCTGGCCCCGAATTCCATCCTCAACATCTCAGCATTTATCGTTTTATGCGAGGCCTTCCTCCGCATCACACCCCACTTCGTCTTATGGCTGAAGACCTTCAATGTCAAGCCGAAGGTAGTGGGCGGCCAGCAGGCGGAGTGCGGAGGCGCCATGGTGGGCAAGATGCCCAATGTTACATGGCACGAGGGCACCTTCATGGAAACCATCAATGGGTGGCAATCGAGGTGGTTCTATATCACCGAGCCGCGTGACCCTGAATGGGCAGCGGCCCCCGAATTCAGATCTGGTATCCCCACACGGCTCACCTCCTGGAAAGAGAAGGGCTTGACATGGGGTGATTTGGAAGAGCTGCCCGGACTCCAAACCTGCGTCAAAAACCTTGTGAGCAAGAAGATCAAGCTCGTCGTCGCGGTTCAGGTCATGCTCATCCGCCGGATCCTCCCATGCCAACAACGGGCTTTCAACTTATGGGATTTCGATCCGGCACAGCACCCAACCTTGAGCAGGCTCTTCGACACTACGTACGAAGACACCTGGAGGGTGCTGTTCAAGGGCGCCGAGGCTCCCGCATCCGCTACCGAAGATCGCGGATTCAGCTCGCAGCATCAAGCCAACGAGGTAAGCTATTTTACCCTTTACGGGACACTTGTTTTTCATAGTTTGACTCTATGTGGGATCTAAACTCCCCTACCTTTGACAGGCCTGGCAGAAGAAGTCCGGGCAGGTTAACTGTCTGTCTCCCTTACCAGAAGACCCAGCGAACGCCCAATTGACGGGGCTGCTGGCTCTGGCACCTTACGTGGTGCCGGAGAAGAAGGCCACGGGAACTCGGAGGAGTTCCTGGCGCCAGGTGTTATCGGACTCATCGTCCGATGACTCCGAGGTGGACTCCTCCAGCGAAGACGAGGAGGAGAAAAAAGAGGCCTCTCCCCCAGCGGGGGGAGAGAAGAAAAGGAAGGCTTCCCCCACGGGGGAGGCCAAAAGGTCCAAGAAGGGAAGGACCCTTCCTCCGGACTTTTCCACCAACGCCGATGACGGCGAAGAGGATTGGCCCTCAAGGGCCAAGCCCCTGGCGAGATCGTAAGTGTTCGGATTCCAGAATAACTCATGGTTTTTCATTTGTCGCATAGCGTCTTCTAACGCCGAACACACCCATGTAGCCCGCCCAAGGACGAGCTGCCCGCTTCATCGAGCGGCTCCCTGGATTCGTCGGATGTGAATAGTACTTCATTTCTGACCGCCTCCTTCCCTCGTGACACAGAAGACGCCGCGGTGGAGTCCCAAAAGGGGCCCAACCGGGAGGAGGAGGTCCTGGAGACGCCGCAAGGCAACCTCCTGGACTCCAGGCGCAAAGGGGGCGAAACCCCAAAAGGTTCTAAGTCCGGCCCTATGTCGGACTCCGTTCCGGAACCTACAGTGGTTCCGAAGTCCAGCAGGCAGCCCCTTCGTAAGAAGGGCAAGACTGTGACGCCGGCGGCCTTCGTCCAACCGGAGGCGCCGGACAATTTGCTGGAGGCGCTTAGCGGCGCTTCCATCGACGAGGAGCACTGCACTGTTATGAGTGCGGTGATCCAGAAAGTTCAGTCCGCCAACAGCGGGCTGACTGAAGCCTGTACCAGCCTTCTAACAGGCTTTGAGATAAGTTTTTGAGATATGTAAGAATATTACCACATAGACAGTAGCCCCTGATACTCAGTTTGGTGTTCGGAAGGAAAAGCCAAGCTGAGGATCTAAAAAGATATACGCAGGAGTCTAACATAAATATGTAAATATGGGAATGCAGGCTGCACTGCTGACCTCCGCCGCACTGACTGTGGAGGTCAATGCATTGAAGCAGAGCCTCGAGCGGTCCGAGAACAAGCTCGGCCTTGCCAAGAAGCAGCTCGAGGACAAGGAAGGTAAGTAATACCTTATTAAAGCAATACCTTATAGAAAGGATTTGGTTGCAAAAAATGACAGGAATTACGTGAGTATTGTAGGGGCCACGAACGAGGTGGCGACCCTGAAGGAAGCGGTGTCCAAGGCCAAAAACAATGTGGCTGTGGAACGCACCGAGCGAGAGAAGCAGGAGGTGCGGGTGGCGGAGGTGCGGCAAGAGCTCCAGGCTCTCGTGGAAAAACACAAGAGTTTGGAGCGTGACTCGAAGACTCGAGAGTCCGAGCTCACCTCGGCTCTTGAGAGTGCCAAAGCCGCTAAGGCCGAAGCCCAAAAAGCCCTCCAGGAGATTGAGGCGATAAAAAAGATAGCGGCGGGTAAGGCATTCTTCATGCAAAGCAAGCATGTAAAAGTGAATTATCTGTTACTTACCTGGATTCTAAGCTCTCTAGGAGCATTCGCAGATCTGCCCCGTAGCGTGTCCGATGCTGCTGCATTCTAACGAGCCGAGGAGGGGAGCTCGATGGAAAAGGTGTTCTGGTCCCAATATGTTGATGCCGGACATTCGGTGCCCCTGAGCGATCAGCTGAAGCAGCTGGTCGAGCTCCACAAGGTGGCCGAACAGGCCATGAAGGGCCTCATAGTTCGGTTGTGGCCTAAAGAAGCCATGCCTGGGAGCTACTTCGGTCTGGTGCGGCGGCTGGTGGACGCCTGTCCATGGATTGAAGTCATCAAGGATTCCGTCTGCATTGAAGGTGCTCGTCGGGCCCTTGCCCGCGCTAAAGTGCACTGGGGCAAGATGGACACCGAGAAGTTTGTGACGGGCGCGCCACCGCTGGGCAAGGAGTATCGCACGCCCGAGATGTACTTTAAGGGTGTCCTGAAGGGTGCCCGCCTTATAGCGGGTGAATGCTCCAAAGATGTAATTTTTGAGTAGACTCGCATTTTGTTATCCTGTGCGTTGAAAACTTTGTTCATATGCGCTAAGCAACGCTTGTTAATTTAAAATATTACCTTCTGTGCAGCCGTTTATCAAATTTGAGAGATGGAAAGTCGTTGGCTTCAGCCCCCATGCCACGAGTGATGGGGTGTTCGGGATAAACTTGAGCACTCTTGTTCCCATTCTTGGGTCCTTCGAGGGAGGCGTGCAACACAACGAACAAGGCAACCGGACTTATAATGCTTGAACACTCCCACTTAGCCATAGAATTCTATAATTTTAAATTTCGGCGAAGCCCCTAGTGTTCAAAAGACCGAATTCGGGGCTCTATCCACGCCTGGGCCGGACAAAGCTGGCTCCTCGCTCTAAGCGGCATAAGTCTTTAGGGACTCGAAAAAACCTCTCGAACAGCGACCGGCTCTCGCCCTATCATGACGGTCAGTTTTAGCATTCTCCACTGAGGTGCTCAACCCAGCTCAACTGGGGCACAATCGCAGTGGTTCTCCCAGCGCTACCTTAGCCGATATAACGTAACGTAAGGTACCAAAACATGGGAGCCAGGCAAACCCAACTATTGACCCAAGACATGATTCGGAGCTGATGCATATAATGCTATAAGTTCGGGGTGCCGCACTTGTGAAAGTGTTCGGACTTATCACACCATATTTTGGGGAACTTAAGCCCCTGGTGTATTTGGCCGTACCAAAGCGTACGGATGCAACATGTCATAAGTGAACGTTATAGATAGAAAAAGGAACGCAATAATAGGCAAAAAGTGATGCATTGTTTATTTAAAAAATACTGCAATGAAAGAAGAACGATACAAATAGTGCGATAAGCAAGGGATGGGACTATTTAACATGTCCCCCTCCAGGGGTAGGCTGCGGGGTGGTATATAAAACAGGTATACTGCTCGTAATAGAGACCACCTGGATACTCGACGTAGCTTTTATGCTTCCCTGGTTGTTGCATCGTGAGTTCGGCAATTCTACTGCCGGATAGGGCTTCTGGAAAACGGAGCCCTGAGAATAAGAAGAAAAAAAGAATGACACAATTGGCAGCCCCTGGTGTGGTTGAGCCGCACTTTGGGCATGTCGTGGTCGTTCGCCTCCCCCTATGCCCGTGGTATCTCCAGAGCGTAATTATGTATGCGTGGTATTGGTCTTGCGATTTCGCGAGGGCTGGGGTTGGGGCTGCATTGCTACGCGTGCTCGGAACGTGCCAGGTGGTCTTGTTGTAGGTTACTCCGGGCACACTTGACGGTGTCCGGCCGCTTAACAGCCGGACTCGAGAATTGCCGTAAGAGGCTGTTTTGTACTTCCGCCACGAGAGCCGCTGTATGCTCCTCCGTTCGGAGAGAGCGTTCGGTGTTTCCGTTGACCATAATGACTCCTCGAGGGCCTGGCATCTTGAGCTTGAGGTATGCGTAGTGCGGCACTGCATTGAACTTTGCAAATGTGGTTCGTCCGAGCAGTGCATGATAGCCACTGCGGAACGGGACTATGTCGAAGATTAACTCTTCACTTCGGAAGTTATCCGGGGATCCGAAGACCACTTCAAGTGTGATTGAGCCTGTATAGTTGGCCTCTACACCTGTTATGACGCCTTTGAAGGTCGTCTTTGTGGGTTTAATCCTTGAGGGATCTATGCCCATCTTGCGCACTGTATCCTGATAAAGCAGGATCAGGCTGCTGCCGCCGTCCATCAGGACTCGAGTGAGGTGAAATCCGTCGACGATTGGGTCTAGAACCAATGCGGCGAATCTGCCATGGCGGATGCTAGTGGGGTGGTCCCTTCGATCAAAGGTGATCGGGCAGGAGGACCACGGATTGAACTTTAGGGCGACTGGCTCCATCGCATATACATCCCTGAGTGCACGCTTCCGCTCCCTTTTGGGTATGTGGGTTGAGTATATCATGTTCACCGTCCGCACTTGTGGGGGGAAACCCTTCTGTCCTCTATTGTTCGGCGGCCGGGTCTCCTCCTCGTTATCGCTATGCAGCCCCTTGTCATTGTTTTCGGCAGTTAACTTGCCTACTTGCTTGAACACCCAACAGTCCCTATTGGCGTGATTGGCTGGCTTTTCGGGGATGTATCTGGCACGAGCAATCGAGTATTCGGTCCAAATTGGACGGGCCCGGAGTATTTCTTTTGAATGGCTTTTTCCGCTGACCGGGTTTAGAGCCTCTGAATCCGGCATTGACTGTCGTATCTTCAGTACTGTCGCCATTAATGCGGCGCTTGTGCTTGTTACGACGCGACCTGCCGTTGGTGTCCTTGGTATCCAAATTACCAGGGCTCTTGGTCAGGTTGTTACTGCGAGCTAGCTAGTTGTCCTCTCCCGCGCAAAAGTGGGTCATGAGTGATGTGAGGGCTGCCATGGATTTCGGCTTTTCCTGTCCTAGGTGCCGGGCAAGCCACTCGTCGCGGATGTTATGTTTGAAGGCTGCAAGGGCCTCTGCATCCGGACAGTCGACGATTTGATTTTTCTTGGTTAAGAATCGTGTCCAGAATTGTCTGGCCGATTCATCTGGCTGCTGAATTATGCGGCTTAGGTCATCAGCGTCTGGTGGTCGCACATATGTGCCCTGGATCAAGGAATGCGGCTTCCAGGTCTTCCCAACAACCAATTGATTCTGCTGGCAAGCTGTTGAGCCAATGCCTAGCTGGTCCTTTAAGCTTGAGTGGGAGGTATTTGATGGCGTGTAGGTCATCACCGCAGGCCATGTGGATGTGAAGGAGATAGTCCTCGATCCAAACCGCAGGATCTGTTGTGTCGTCTTATGATTCAATGTTTACGGGTTTGAAACCCTCGGGGATTTGATGATCCATTACTTTGTCTGTGAAGCATAGTGGGTGTTGCAGCGCCTCTGTATTGGGCTATGTCACGACGCAGCTAAAATGAGCTTTGTCTACTGTGTTCGGCCCGGCCGGAATTGCTGTATCCAGCGTGACGGTTATCATCACGTATCGTGGGGCGCCCACGCGATCCGTAGATCGATCTTGTTTGTCTTTCCTTGTCCTCGAGCATATCCTGCAGGTCTGGCGCATATTCCCGTGCCTTGGTGTTTTTTGAGCGGCGCCGGGGTGCGGCTTGAGTGTAGGGCCGGGAGGCCTCTCTGTCGCGGCCACGAGGTGGCCAGTCGGCCGTATTATGCGCTGGTGATGTAGGTTTAGGTGCTTCCTCCTCTAATCGGGGTAGCAGCCTGCGTTTTGGGTAGCTCTTGGAGGGGCGTTCGAGTTCATACTCTTCGGCCGCAAGGGCTTCCGTCCATCTATTGGCTAGTAAGTCTTGGTCAGCTCTAAGTTGTTGTTGCTTTTTCTTGAGGCTGCTTGCCGTGGCCATAAGCCTGCGTTTGAAACGCTCTTGTTCGACGGGATCCTCAGGTACGACAAATTCGTCGTCGTCGAGGCTTGCCTCATCTTTGGAGGGAGGCATATAATTATCATCCTCTACCTCTCTGTCTGCCACTCTCTGATGAGGGCTGGTTTCTCCATCCTCCTGCGCTGAATCCTGCTGGAGGGGGTTGTCTTCGGTGCTGTCCGGGGTGTTGTTGTCTCCGGTGCCGGAATCTCCATTTTTGTTGTGGCAGGATTTAGAGCGGCACCGCTGACGCTGGCGCTTAGGCTGTTTCTTGGAGGGGTCGTCCTCCATTGTTCCATCGCCATTCCCATCCTTTGGGATGTCCACCATGTAAATGTCGTATGACGAGGTGGCCTTCCAGTGCCCTGTAGGCGCTGGTTCTTGGTCGTCTCCGGCATCGTCGTCCATACCGTCGATGTCTTCGGAGTCAAAGTCGAGCATGTCGGTTAGATCATCGACAGTGGCTACAAAGTGGGTGGTGGGTGGGCTTTGAATTTCTTCATTGTCCGCTTCCCAACCATCCTGACCATAATCCGGCCAGGGCTCTCCTGATAAAGAGAGACACTTTAGCGAATTCAGGATGTCGCCAAAGGGCGAGTGCTAAAAGATGTCCGCAGCGGTGAACTCCATGATTGGCACCCAATCGGATTTGATTGGCAGGGGCACGGGAGGTTCGGAGTCTGGAGAGGAGTCCGGCACCTTGGAGTCACGAGCTTCACAAAGGACAGGGTTGGTATTCGGCTCTATTGTCGTAGAGGTGGCAGCCCTCGAGGCGGTATCCAACCACCCGTCCTCGATCGGCGCAGTCGGCTCCGAGCTAAGGATCGGAGCGGACACTTGTGCGGCCTCCAGGGCACTGTCCGGCAGCAGAGCTAGATCATGCCCATCATGACAGTGCGGCGCGCTCGGCTATGGCTCGAACCCGTCGAAGATCAAGTCTCCGCGGATGTCAGCCGTATAGTTTAAACTTCCAAATCTGACCTGATGGCCAGGGGCGTCGCTTTCAATCTGCTCCAGATGGCCAATCGAGTTGGCCCGCAGTGCAAAGCCGCCGAACACGAAGATCTGTCGGGGAGAAAAGTCTCACCCTGGACCGCGTCGTTGTTGATGATCGAAGGAGCCATCGGGCCTAAAGGTGACGACACAGAGGAACTCTCAATGAAAGCACCAATGTCGGTGTCAAAACCGGCGGATCTCGGGTAGGGGGTCCCGAACTGTGCGTCTAGGCGGATGGTAACAGGAGACAAGGGACACGATGTTTTTACCCAGGTTCGGGCCCTCACGGTGGAGGTAAAACCCTACTCCTGCTTGATTGATATTGATGATATGGGTAGTACAAGAGTAGATCTACCACGAGATCAAAGAGGCTAAACCCTAGAAGCTAGCCTATGGTATGATTGTTGTTCGTCCTACGGACTAAAACCCTCCGGTTTATATAGACATCGGAGAGGGCTAGGGTTACACAGAGTCGGTTACAATGGTAGGAGATCTACATATCCGTATCGCCAAGCTTGCCTTCCACGCCAAGGAAAGTCCCATCCGGACACGGGACGAGGTCTTCAATCTTGTATTTTCATAGTCTTGGAGTCCGGCAGATGGTGATAGTTCGGCTATCCGGACACCCCCTAGTCCAGGACTCCCTCACCCCCACCAGCCCGACGTCGCTCGCCACGTCCGCCATGCCCCCGCCCATCCGCGGTAGGCGACGCCGGAGGCGTTCACCGCCGGAACTAGTGTTCGGTTTTTCACCGGAAGGCAGACGGAGGGAGGAGGCATTCTATCTGTCTTTAGATGGCAATGCGCAGATCGAGGAGTTATTGGAGTGCGACCGCATGGCGGAGGAGCAGGAGTTGTTGGAGCGTGACCGCCTGGCGGAGGAGCAGCGTGACGCTGAATTGCGCCGCCAGCGGGACATGGAGCAGCAGCGCACCGACGCTCTGAGTCGCGAGCAGAGCGCCCGCAACTGGGCCGACTACATGGAGGCCGGCGCCCGGCAAATAGCCCTGGAGGCTGTCGGGCACGCACGCGTTTGCGACATCGATTTTTACTACCAGCTCGTCAAGTGGGTTTCCCGCTTGGAAGCCCAAGCTTCGGTGGACCACGCCGGCATGGAAAGGGCCAACGCGCGCGAGCAACACACACTATCGCACCTCTGGCAAGTCCGAGGCGAGGCGCAGGACGCTGGTGCCGACGTTTAGCATGTACCGCCGGCATCGTCTAGTTAGCTAAGAGTAAGTTAGTACTTGTCTAGTGGGAGTAGATAGCTAACTTGGCTATGATGGTTGTCAACGTGGAAGTTCAGTACTCTATATGTGGATCAGACCTGTTACTTTGCTCTGGATGTTGAACTTTCCGTTTGAACTTATGCAATGGGCTATTATTTTTTTAAATGGGTTGTATTTGTCCTCCACGGGTTTAGAGGCTGACTTGTGGGCCTAGCAAGTTGATGCGTAGACAACCAGGAGATGATTGTACGTGGAGAGGATGACAGCAGGGACCCGCCAAGGTCATGGCAGTACGCAAGCAAGTGCCTCCTTATTTCAAGCCAATAAAAATGGCTCCTCCTAGTGGATTTCTAACATCTGGGTCCCATGCCATTGTCAATGTAGTCAATAAACGAGAGAATTGCACAATGAGCGGCTGACACCAGGGACCCAGCAGCTCACTCAGTTATTTTTGTTTTGGGTTAATTTGATAAATGCCTCCGAGAAATGCCACTGCAATTTCCAAACTTTGAAAAATGCCATTTCATGCCATTTATAGTGGCATTTTTTGAAGTCTGGAGTGGCATTTTTCAAAGTTTGCAAACTGCAGTGGCGTTTTTCAAAGTTTGCAAAAAATGCAGTGGCATTTTTCAAAGTTTGGAAATTGTAGTGGCATTTTTATGAATCGCCATAATTGGAGTGGCATTTATCTGATATGTTTTTGAGACTGAAGCAGGGTGTCAACTGGGCTGTGCGGGACACTCTGGCCTATCTAGACAGCCTTTTCTTTTATGTTTACCACAGACCAGCCCAGTAGTTTTTCTTTTTGAAAATGGCTAGCCCAGTTTTTTTGTGATTTGTCAAGTAAGTCACTTTATCAGGCCTGTTGGGCTAGACAAGGAGAGCTTCATTCGGCTGGCCGAGAAAATGGCCTATCACTAATGAGAAATGGGTTGTAGATTTTTAAAACACATCAAAACGGCAATTAGTTTCAAATATCTTTTTTTTCATTTCGAGATTTTAAATTGCATTGATTTTTATGCGTGGACAACTTATTGGATTTTATATTGATATACATTTATTTTTAAAATCAGTCTGAATGTGACTCGAAATTTCGGGATTAAAAACAGTTCAGACCGCACCGACATATGCAAAATTTCGTATAATTTTTAACCGTGGCCACAATATGGGCTGTAATGCTAACAAAAAGAATATGGGCTCCAAAAAACCCGTAACAAATAGCAAATGGGCTGTAAACTATTTGAAATAATGGCAAATGGGTTGTATGTTGTTTTCCACAGATTTGAGGCTTTCCACAGATGGCCTGTATATTGTTGGATGTCCATCCAACGGCCATCGTGCTTCTTCAATCTCTGCTCTTCCTGCTCCAGCCGCTCAAACAAGCACCGGCGGGACTGCCTGCTCCCTCCTCCCCGTGACCGGCTGTGCTGCCGCGCAGGCCTCACCGCCCCACCGTACTCCCATCGCTGGCCTAGCTATCCCTCTGCTCACCCTCAGTCCCACACATGCTGTTATTCTCCGACGACAGCAGACGAACCAGTAAACCCTCGTACTCCTCCGCGTGGGAAATAACTGCCGAGTATTCCCTGGCTCCGTGTCGTTCCCTTCCTAGGCCTCACCATCGTCCACTGCCCTGGTGCTCTCGGCGCGGCCTGGTCAACGTGGTCAATGAACGACATCCATCGGAAGTGGACTGTACGTGGATAGGCTGACAGCTGGGTCCACGGCCGCACGCAAGGAAATGCCTCCTTATTACGTGCAAAATAATGATTCCTCCACCTGACATCAGGGACCCACCGAAAGGGCCTCTGTATTTCGCGAAAAAAACGTTACCGCCACTGACAGCTCGGACCCACCAGCTATATCTTCGCACGCAAGGAAGTGCCTCCTTATTATGCCCAAAAAAAAGAATACTCCCCCTGCTAGCTGGGACCCAGTATAGTGGGCCTACTAAGTTGACAGGGACAAAGGGCTTTGTCAACTTTGTCAATATGCACGATTCTAGCTCGACTAACCGTACGATGTCCATCCAACGGCTGTAGTGCTTCTTCAACCTCTGGTCTTCTTGCTCCAGCCGCCCAAAGCAGCACTGGTCGTGCCGCCTGCTCCTGCCTCCCGTGGCCGGCTGTGCTGCCGCGGAGGCCTCACCGCCCCCATACTACTCCCACCGCTGGCCAGGCCATCCCTCCACTCCACTCACCCACATCCCCTGTTATTCTGCGGCGACGGCAGCGCAGCCGAACCAGTGAACCCTCGTACTCCTCTTCGCGTGGGCATCCACTGCCGCGTCTTCCCCGGCTCCGCGTCGTCCCCTTCCTAGGCCTCGCCGTCGTCCACCGCCGTGGTGCTCTCGGCACGGCGTGGTCAATGTGGTCAACGACCGAATTCCATTGGAAGAATACTGTACGTGGAGAGGCTGACAGCTGGGTCCACAGCAGCCGCAAGGAAGTGCCTCCTTATTATGTGGAAAATAATTATTCCTCCACCTGATAGCAGGGACCCACCGGACGGGCCACCAGTATTTCGCGAAAAAAAGTTTGCCCCTGACTGCTGGGACCCAGCCGACGGGCCACCGTATTTCGCGAAAAAAACATTCCCCCTGCTGTCAGCTCGGACCCATCGGAAGTGCCTCCTTATTACGCACAAAAAAATGAATACCCCCCCCCCAGCTAGCTGGGACCCACCTTGGTGGGAGGCTGACTTGTGGGCGTACTAAGTTGATGGGGATGGAGGGCTTTGTCAACTTAGTCAATATAAATGATTCTAGCTCAAGTGACCGTACGATGTCCATCCAACGGCCGTAGTGCTTCTTCAACCTCTGGTCTTCTTGCTCCAGCCGCCCAAAGCAGCGTCGGTCGTGCCGCATGCTCCTGCCTCCCGTGGCCGGATGTGCTGCCGGGGAGGCCTCACCGCCCCCTACTATTCCCACCGCTGGCCAGGCCCTGCGGCGACGGCAACCTCACACCGCAGCCAAACCAGTGAACCCTCGTACTCCTCTCGGCGCGGGCTTCCACTGCCACGTCTTCCCCGGCTCCCCGTCGTCCACCGCCCTGGTGCTCTCGGCGTGGCGTGGTCAACATGGTCAAGGAACGATTTCCATCGGACGTGGACTGTATGTAGACAGGCTTATAGCTGGGTCCACGGCCGTAGCAAGGAAGTGCCTCCTTATTACGCGGAAAATAATTATTCCTCCACCTGACAGCAGGGACCGACCGGACGGGCCACCGTATTTCGTGAAAAAAACGTTTCCCCCCTGACTGCTGGGACCCACCAGCTACACCTTCGCATGCAAGGAAGTGCGTCTGGGCAAAAAAAACGATTCGCCCCTCTGACTGCTGGGACCCACCAGCTACATTTTCACACGCAAGGAAGTGCCTGACAGTCCGGACCCACCTGGTCAAAGCGTACGTAGCATTGTCATTCTGGTCGCGAACGTGTACGTACATACTGGTCGTTGTAGAGGCGCACACGTGTCGTAGTAGAGGCGCGCACGTAGCATGTACACGTACGTACAGCGGCCAGGGTGCAAGAAAGAAAATACGACCACGTATGTGTACATACGGGCGGGGTCTCGAACGCCTAGTCGCGCATACGTACGGCGAGAGCTCGTGTTCATGGGGAGGCAACGGAATGCGTCGTGTTCATGGGGAGGCAACGGAATGCGTCGTGTTCATCGGGAGGCAACGGAATGCATCATGTTCATGGGGATGCAACGTAATGCGTTGTGTTCATCGGGAGGCAATGAAACGCGTGGGAGCCAACCGGCTTGGACGGAACAGGCGATGGAAACGAGGCCTGGCGTACCGCACAACGGAGGAAAAGGCCTTGCGTTCGATCGGCCACGTTCGAAACGGGATCATGTTCATACTAACAACATTGCAATCATGCTCATCATTCAAAGATTCAGTACCAAGCATTTTAATGCACTCTTCTTCTAGCACTTGAGCACAATTTTCCTTTCCATCACACTCACGAAAGATATTAAAAAGACAAAGCGTATGAGACAAACTTAACTCCATTTTTTTGTAGTTTTCCTTTATAAACTAAACTAGTGATAAAACAAGAAACAAAAAGATTCGAATGCAAGATCTAAAGATATACCTTCAAGCACTCACCTCCCCGGCAACGGCGCCAGAAAAGAGCTTGATGTCTACTACACAACCTTCTTCTTGTAGACGTTGTTGGGCCTGCAAGTGCACAGGTTTGTAGGACAGTAGCAAATTTCCCTCAAGTGGATGACCTAAGGTTTATCAATCTGTATGAGGCGTAGGATGAAGATGGTCTCTCTCAAGCAACCCTGCAACCAAATAACAAAGAGTCTCTTGTGTCCCCAACACACCCAATACAATGGTAAATTGTATAGGTGCACTAGTTCGGCAAAGAGATGGTGATACAAGTGCAATATAGATAGTAGATATAGGTTTTTGTAATCTGAAAATATAAAAATAGTAAGGTAACTAATGATAAAAGTGAGCGTAAACGGTATTGCAATGATAGGAAACAAGGCCTGGGGTTCATACTTTCACTAGTGCAAGTTCTCTCAACAATAATAACATAGATAGATCATATAACAATCCCTCAACATGCAACAAAGAGTCACTCCAAAGACACTAATAGCGGAGAACAAATGTAGAGATTATGGTAGGGTACGAAACCACCTCAAAGTTATTCTTTCGGATCAATCTAATAAAGAGTTAGTACTAGAATAACACCTTAAGACACAAATCAACCAAAACCCTAATGTCACCTAGATACTCCATTCTCACCTCAAGTATCCGTGGGCATGATTATACGATCTGCATCACACAATCTCAAATTCATCCAACCAACACAAAGTACTTCAAAGAGTGCCCCAAAGTTTCTACCGGAGAGTCAAGAACGTGTGCCAACCCCTATGCATAGGTTCATGGGCGGAACCCGCAAGTTGGTCACCAGAACATACATCAAGAGGCACATGATATCCCATTGTCACCACAGATAAACACGGCAAGACATACATCAAGTGTTCTCATAAAAGACTCAATCCGATAAGATAACTTCAAAAGGGGAAACTCAATTCATCACAAGAGAGTAGAGGGGGAGAAACATCATAAGATCCAACTACAATAGCAAAGCTCGGGATACATCAAGATCGTGCCATAGAGGGAAAACGAGAGAGAGAGATCAAACACATAGCTACTGGTACATACCCTCAGCCCCGAGGGTGAACTACTCCCTCCTCGTCATGGAGAGCGCCGGGATGATGAAGATGGCCACCGGTGAAGGGTTCCCCCTCCGATAGGGTGCCGGAACGGGCTCCCGAGAGGTTTTTGGTGGCTACAGAGGCTTGCGGCAGCGGAACTCCCGATCTATCTTGATATTCGATGTTTTTGGGTACGTAGGCATATATAGGCGAAAGAAGTCGGTTGGGGGGCACTCGAGGGGTCCACGAGACAAGGGGCCGTGCCCTGTAGGGGGGGGCGCCCCCCTATTTCCTGGGCTCCTCGAGGGTCTTCTGACTTGATCTCCAAGCCTCCAGGATGATATTCTTCCAAAAAATCATGATGCCGAAGGTTTTTTTCCGTTTGGACTCCGTTTGATATTCCTTTTCTTCGAAATACTGAAACGGGCAATAAAACAGCAATATGGGTTGGGCCTCCGGTTAATAGGTTAGTCCCAAAAATGATATAAATATGTAAAATAAAGCCCATAAACATCCAAAAGGGGTAATATAATAGCATGGAACAATCAAAAATTATAGATACGTTGGAGATGTATCAGTGTTGAGGGCCCCCTGAGGGCCAGGTCACAACAACCGCGGGTCTGCTCATGCACACACCTCTCCAAGGCTTCGGCATCTGAATCCTCGCACGATGCTCTTGAGAGAGCTAGAGGGCGCACAGGGCCCGATGCCTCTATCGAGCACCCGCCTCCTGACCTTGGTCGGGCACCATGACCCAAAGTACGGTAATGATCCGCCCCTCTTCAGGAGCCGTGTGCCCACGATAAGTGAAGGAGAGACGGCATAAGAGAGTGCAATGTTGCTTAATATACATCATAAAGGAGTTTCTTCCAAAGTAGTTTCACATCCTCGCGGGATCTTATCCAAAATCTTGACAGGTAAACAGGAAAAAGACAGCCTAAGGAGATGCGTTGTCGCCATCGCTGTCATCGCCTTCACTATCGTCGCCACCACTGTTGTCAGCCCCATGCCCCTCGGCCACATGCTGGCCCTCGCCTCCAGTAGGGGTAAACTCTGCGGTCAGGTCATCTACGTGATCCTCTACCCAGTACCCCAGGGCACCTTGGATCACCTCGGGCATGGGGGCTGCATGGCTTCGAAGTCGAAGTCGGGGTCGGAGTGAAGAAGGTGACTGAAGACACGTGAACACACTCACGTGAGGAGGTCACGGTTCTTCTCTTTGACGAGCAGGCGGACCTTCTCTGTGCCTCCTTCGAGGCGCTCCACGATCCTGGTGAAGAAGCCGAGGTAGCATGCGTCGTCAGCAATGAGTGGGCTGGAGACGCTCTCATCGCAGATACTGCTCAAGGCCTAGCGGCCCCTCCCCTCAAGAGTTTGGAACATCTGGGAGCGCATGTGCTGAAGCCCCCGCACGTGGTTCGCCTCGTCCGAGGCCTTCTCCACATGGGAAGTGACATACTTCACCTGCTTATAGAGGAAAGACAACTCGGCCTCGGCTTGGGCATCCATCGCAGCTTTCTCGCATCGTTCCGCCGTGGCTAACTTCTTCTTGAGGCCGTCAGCCTCACCATTCAGCTCGTCGTGCCGCTTGCATAAGCGGGACTCCTGAAGCCTCAGCTTCTTGCGATAGTCCTTGGTGAGGGCCCTGCAGACCCCCGCTACCCTCTTGTCGACCTCTCCCTGGATTGCCGCCTCCCGGGAGGCAAGGGAGTCCTCAGCGGTAGCCACTTGGCGTTCCATCACGTCCAGCCGCTCGCGCTCCAGGCTTTGCTCCATTGCCTCTAGTGCTAGCGTGTCTTCGAGTGTGCAGAGCCCTGCTCCGCCCAAAGACGGCCCGCCCACTGAGGTGGCAAGCGCGGCCTTGCGTGCCTAGACTTGCCGCTCGGGAGCAGCGTTGGAGGCTAGGAGCTCCTCCCATGCATCTCTGCAGCCTCACGCCAATGATCCGTGAGTTGGGCCTTCTCAAGGGCACGATCGTGGGCCTCCCTCGCCGCGACAAGATATTCCTCGGCCTCTGTGCGAGCATTGCAGACAACCGTAATTGATGGAGACCTCGAGCCGGTGCCATTCGTGTGCTAGGCGCAAGTGCTCCGCCTCGAGGTATGTGTCGATGTCGTTGAGCTCTGCCCCGGGGCGGCCTAGCATGCTCATCTCCCCCTGAAGGAGGCCGTGTAGGGCGGCACTATGGCTACTTGTGAGCCCCAGTGCCCGACCGGGGTTTTCCCCCGCCCCCGGTCGGCGGGGAAGGCGCGCAAAGGCCTTCTCGACTCTGGCAGGGATCCGGAGGCCGAGATTCCATTGTCCGGTCCTCTAGCTCAGGGTTGGGCCCCGTAGGAACTCGCCCCCGCTCGAAGAAGATGCCGACGCTCGGGGACCCCTGTCAGCAGGGCAGTCGGTGTGGGAGGCCTCGATATGCCTCTGCAAGCTGAGGGCCACGCCTGAAGAAGGGCACCAAGAACTCGGGCACAAGGCCCCCCAATGGTGACCTTGGCATGAGCATAGATGTATCACTACATGCGGCCACGCGGCTCATGACGCACGAAGTCACTATAGGGCCAGCACCCTTAGGAGGCCGTGGCGGAAACGCACTTGTTCCTTCGCCAAGAGGGAACCTGAGGAGCAAGGGTTCAGAGAGGCATATAATGCGGAAATCAAAGGAAGTTGGGCACTTACTCATCCCTGGCGATCCACTTCCTCTTCTTTAGGGCCCTCGGGCTGGGGCTGTTGTGGGCCCCAGGCCCTTTCCTCCTTCGGAGTGTGCAGGGACCAGAAGACAATACGCTAGAGTCTAGCATGCGGCCTCCCGCAGTTGGGGCGGCGGCTGTGCCTCCAGGCAAGGTGTCTCCCCTTTTGCTTGGTGGGGTAGAGATAGACGCTTGAGGGGCACGCG
>NC_041389.1:321753206-321784782 GCF_002162155.2 Triticum dicoccoides
ACCCCCAAGATCCGGGGCCACCAGGAGGGGGTTGTCGCGAGGCCCCACGTGGCCCTCAGGGAGTAGCCCCCACTCGTCGAAGTGTGGCATCTTCTTGGCGAAGGCTCTCCCATTCGGATAATTGTACAAAGGGAGCCCTCCTGAAGGAAGTGCGGCGGTTCTCCGACGGTCAAGAGGTGGAGCACCCCGTGCAGTGCGCTGGAAGGAAGAGAAGGCACCTGAAGCCTTATGGTGTCCTCGGGGCTGGTGAAGGCCCACATTGGGCGGGAATGGCGCTGGAGGAGAGCAATTCACCGCCGGACAAACTCCCTCACCACCATCGCCATCATCACGCCTGCCTTCCTCAGGTTGGCCAACCTGGTCATGACCTGCGCGAGTCGAGAGTTGACAAGCCTCAAGTTTTCCCAGCCTGAGCTTGGCTCTACGGGGGCTGTCAAAATCTGGAGCAGGGGGCTGTGCACGATGGCGTTGACGTATACCCACTGCTTCCTAAATCCCTCCGCGCCGGACGAAGCTCGGCGTCAAGGGTCACGCTCGCCGTCGCCTCCGTCGCTCGGAGCGACACACACCCCGAGCGCTGCCCACTGGTGACCAGTTGGAGGGAGAAGAAGTGGTGAAGCAGGGCCACGAACAGAGAGATGCCCACAAAGGCCTCACACAAGAACGTGAAGGCGGAGAGGAGGACGATGGACCTAGGGTCAAGATGCAATGTGTGGACTTGGTAGTGCGTAAGCACGGCGTTGAAGAAGTCTGAAAACAGCGGCAGCAAACCAGAGAAGAGGGCGTGAAGATGAAGAGGGTGTTAGTGGCCTCCAGGTCGGCTGAAAACCGAGAGGCTGGCCAGATCTTCGTTGCCTTCCACTCATTTGTGTCGGTGGCGATCGCCAGCCGGACCTTGTCCAGCCCTTCGAGGTTGAGCATGGAGGATGCGCCCAATGCGGGCTCAGGCCCCGGCTGGGGCTCCGGCATCATCAAAGTCCTGCCCCTCTTCTTCTTGGGAGCCATGGCGGAGGAGTAGACTGAAGCGGGCGCGAGAACCAGTGAGGAAGACGCGAGCTAGCAGATGAAGGAGGAACAGAAGGCACGCGCGTGGTGGGGCGATACTAGTTCTGCTGCGTGCGCTAGACTTTTTGTCAGTAGAGGGCAGTTACCAAGGCGACGTTGGGAAGTGGAGGCGTCCGCGGCCCACCGTACGCCACGTGTCAAGCCTGTTGAGGGAGTCCTGGATTAGAGGGTATCCGGACAGCCGGACTTTGGCCGGACTGTTGGACCATGAAGATACAAGACTCAAGACTTCGTCCCGTGTCCGGATGGGACTCTCCTTTGCGTGGAAGACAAGCTTGGCGATCCGGATAATAGATTTCCTTCTTTGTAACCGACTCTGTGTAAACCCTAGCCCCCTCCGGTGTCTACATAAACCGTAGGGTTTAGTCCTTAGACAACAATCATAATCATCATAGGCTAGCTTCTAGGGTTTAGCCTCTATGATCTCATGGTAGAACAACTCTTGGAATACTCATATCATCAAGATCAATCAAGCAGGAAGTAGGGTTTTACCTCCATAGAGAGGGCCTGAACCTGGGTAAAACATCCTGTCCCTTGCCTCCTGTTACCATTAGCCTTAGACGCGCAGATCGGGACCCCCTACCCGAGATCCGCCGGTTTTGACACCGACATTGGTACTTTCATTGAGAGTTCCTCTGTGTCGTTGCTGCAAGGCTCGATGGCTCCTTCATTCATCAACAACAACTCGGTCCAGGGTGAGACTTTTATCCCCGAACAGATCTTTGTGTTCGACGGCTTCGCGCTGCGGGCCAATTCGCTTGGCCATCTGGAGCAGATCGACAGCTATGCCCCTGGCCATCAAGGTCAGATCCAGAAACTCGAACTACACGGCCGATATCCGCGGAGACTTGATCTTCGACGAATTCGGGCCTATACTAGGAGCGCCGAACAGTCACGACGAGCACGGCTTAGACCCGCTGTCAGAAAATACTCGGGATATCGCACCCGCAGGAGCTCCGGACCTAAATCCAGGGCAGATCGCGTCGTCCGAGGATGGGTGGATGGACCCCGCCCCGGAGGCCGCACACTCGTCGGCGGTAGAGCCGAGCACCGGCTTCACCCCCAAGGAAGCCTGTGACATCGGGCCCCCGGACTTGTGTCCGGCTGTAGGTTCCAGTCTGCGCACCCCCGAGCCCGCCAAATCTGGTTAGGCTTCGGTAATGGCGACATGCTGAAGTCGTTAAAGTCTCTCTCTTTGTCAGGAGACTCTTGGCCGAACTATGTCCGGCTCGAGTGGGAAACAGACGACGAGGGAATTTGTTGCCCATCCATCACCCACTTCATTGCCATGATCAATGATTTGACCGACGTGCTTGACTTCGACTCTAAAGACATCGACGGTATGGACGACGATGTAGGAGAAGAACAGGAACCACCGCCCACCGGGCGCTGGACAACCACCTCCTCATATGATATATATATGGTGGACACTCCGAAAGAAACCAATGGCGATGACGCAATGGAGGATAACCCCTCAAGGAGGAAAGCAAAGCATGGGCGTCATCGGTGCCGCTCCAAGCCCCGCCACAGCAATATCGGCATAGGAGACGAAAACAATCCGGATGGTGCCAAAGATGAATACAATCCCGATCAGCCTGCCTTCAAGCAGGCCGGACAGACGACGGACGGATACCCAGAGGAGGAAAACTACATGCCCCCTTCTAAGATGAGATTAGCCTCGGCAACGAAGAATTCGGCGTGCCTGAGGATCCCGTAGAGCAGGAGCGCTTCAAGCGCTGGCTTATGGCCACTGCGAGGAGCCGGAAAAAGAAGCAACAGCAGCTCAAAGCTGACCAAGATTTTCTCACAGACAGATGGACCAAGGTCCTGGCAACCAAGGAATACGGACTCGACCGCCCCGCCAAAGGGTACACAAAGCACAATTCTCTACCTCAACCTAAGAAGGAGGACCCAAAGCCCACACCCCGATGCTAATACACCATGGTCCGAGGCAATACGCAGGAAACGCGAGGCAGCATCCACAAACCTCGACGCAACAGTCACAAGAGTCACAAAAATAATGATGACGACCAAGACAAGGGAGTTGGCGCCGAACTCCGCGGCCCCGGTCCGGTCAGTGGAAAAAGAACATCTCAAACCCATCCGGCCCGAGCAGCATACTCGACCAACCATGTCAAATTCATGGTACCCCTAGAATGGCGGCCAAGCATACCAATAGAGAATGATGGATCCTCAAAACAAAATGGTCGGTCGTGCGCCGGAAACAATGAAAGGAAGTCTCAAACAACGAGAATCCCACCAAACATGGCGAGGTCAAAGGAAGATCCTCCGCAGTGCAAAAATACGGCCGATCATCTCCGATCACATCGACCATCCGGGCAACATCAACCATAGAAATTTAATTTCACTTACCATCGACCCAATAGTTTGTGGGTTCCATTAATAACATCTTCTAACAGATGTCGTCCCAGGTGCAAAGGCCAAGTCTTACAGGCCAACCACCCTGGAGGTTGTCTTCAGACCACCAAACAAATACCATGCTGAAGAATAAGTCTTCGGCAATGTCCCCTTATATAGTAACTACCATATACTATCGGGACGAATCGCGTCGGCTAGACTCAACGGGGTACAACATCAGGCCAAACCCACGTGACATAGTCACAATTATGGGCAAGGCCGAACTCCACCCTTAGAGTGGAAATTATACCGCCGCTGATATAGCGAGTTGTGCCCGTATCGTACTTCGATTCGGCAGCCAACCACCCGGACACCAATGGAGGAGTCCGAGCTACTTTACGGCATGATAGCCCGGCTCGACCAGGCCCCAATCAGGCACCCGCAGTTCAACCACCATATGGCATGCAACTGCCTCTAAGCATTTGCACTTACAGACTAACTTTTGCGCAGAATAGGACTGGCGACATGGAATCAGCTCGGACGCACAAGGCGGGAACACATAAAGTACCCCCCCCCCCAAGGAGACAGTCCGGATACACTTCGGATCCACACACAGCCTCCTCTAGTCCGACCACGACAGGTTCCGCCAGCACACCTCTTTTCATATGCATAAACCATACTCATACGCATAGACATGTCACTCTACTACAATACGTAGACTTAAATAACACTTACCGGTCGTTGTTCCTCATTGGCGCTTTTTCGTCATAACAGCACCCGCACATAGTGTCATGCCCCACCATGCCAGGGGCTTCACAGTACTCATAATATGGCAACAAAGTCCGGCCACCTTCTCGGTCACTCGGCACCCCAAACTTATAGCACTATATGCATCAGCTCCAAATCATGTCTTGGGTAATTAGTTGGGTTTGCCCGGCTCCCATGTTTTGGTACCTTACGTTCCGCTCCATCGGCTAAGGTAGCGCTGGGAGAACTACTGCGATTGTGTCCCGGTTCTTCTGGATGAGCACCTCAGTAGAGAAAGCCGAAAACTGACTGTCATGATATAGCGATAGCTGATCAGCTGTTCGAGAGGTTGTAAAATCTTTAAAGATTTATTCCGCATAATGCCATAACAAATGCAAAGTGCGATGGATCGGTCTTCCGATCAGGCGCTGTTAGAGCCCCTCGTACGGTCTTCCGAACACCAGGGGCTGCGCCCACCATACTCAAATTCCTATGGCTAAGTGAGAGTGATAAAGCCCAATAGTCTGATTGCCTAGTTCGCGGTGATGAACACCTCCTTCAAGGACCCAAAAATGGGATAAAGAGTGTCCAGGTATGTCCCGAACACCCCCGTACTTTTTACGTGGGGGCAGAAGTCGATGACTAGCCAACTCTCAGGATTTATATATACTAAACGGCCGCACATGAAGAAAAAACGTTCATATAACAGGCGATAAACAATTACAGTGCCAGTATCCCGCATTAGAAAGGACAGCATGACTGCCTTTAGGGAAATATAGTGTCTTTCGTACATTGTTCCGCCACAAGGAGGGCTCCTTTCAGGACACCTTCATAGTATAATTCAGGCTTGCGATGCTCCTTACGCTCCGGTGGTCCCTCAGTCATCAGCTTCTCAGCATCAAGCTTCCCCCAGTGCACCTTCGCACGGGCAAACGCCATGTGTGCACCCTCTATACAGACCGGTCGCTTAATGACGTCGAGCCGAGGGCAAGCACCAACAATCCGCTTCACGAGTCCGAAGTAACTGCTTGGAGTTGGCTCAGCAGGTCACAGCCGGACAACTAAGTCCTTCATGGCTAGTTCGGCCGCCTGGTGCAGTTCAACCAGCTACTTCAGCTGATCGATAAAGGGCACCAGATAATTCGGCACCAAATACTGCGACCAGAAATGCTTCTCCCCAGTCTTCTTCTCCTCAGCACGGTAGAATTGGACAACATCAGATATGATGCACGACTGGTCTGCAAACGCCCCTGGAGAAACAAGAATTCAGCTCGTCGCTTAGAGTTCCTCCTTATTACTATGTAAAAATTGCTTTGAGTACAAAAGGCCTTACCAGCCGCAACCCTCTGTGCCTCCTGAATGTCCTTCAGAGCACCTCGGGCTTCTTCCCGAGCATCATTTGCGGCTTTGAGAGCTTGGGCGAGTTCGGATTCTTTCCCTGCTAAACTCTGCTCCAAGGTCTCGCTTTTCTATACGGCCTCCTCGAGCTCTCGCTCAGCTTCAATGACCCTGGCCTCGTGCTTCTCGCGAAGAGCCTGCTCGGTGGTGGCCTTCTTGTCGGCTTTCGGCCACAGCCTTCTTCAGTGCCTCAATTTCGGCACTTGCTCCTAGAGCATACAATACAGATAATTTAATCAGGCACAAATATTAATTCATGCTCAACTTAGCAAAAGGTTTCGACATACCTTGCTTGTCCTCCAACTGCTTCTTCACGCGGCCAAGTTCTTCTTCGGCCCGTTCTAGACTCTGCTTTACTCCGGACACCTCCGCATTATGAGATGTGGTCGTTGCTACAGACACCTATTTTCAAACAAAGGGATATATGTCATTAACTGAGTCTCTTGCAAAGCGGAAATTTGATCCCCTGTCCGGCTCTCTCTCTCTCTTTCACCGGACAGTGCATCAGGGGCTACCACTCATACTATGACAATCTTCAAAGGTTTCTAAAAACATACCTCAAAGCCTTTTATAAGGCTAAGGTAGGATTCATTCAGTCCGCTCTCAGCGGACTGAATCTTTTCAATCACCGCACCCATGAGGGCGCGATGTTCATCGACGATGGACGCACTATTTAGCGTTGTCGATAGACCGCCCGGCAATCTGCTTGGACAGCGGTTGCTGGCGGAGTGGGCTTGCCTCCCTCCGTCAAGGGGGGCTGCTCACCTGATCCTGGAGCTTTAAAGGTCTCCAGGACCGCGTCCGGCTGCGGGCTGAATCTAAGATCGTCCCCGCCGTCGACAAGCATGGGAACCGCTGCTCCCGTGTGTCCGGCCCCAAAGATATGCCCTCCTTCGTCCAGGTCCTGCTGAGACGACACCTCGGTGTCGCACCTAGGCTTCGGGGAAGGGGCCTCTGAAGGCGTCTCGCTCTCCAGGGCATCTGAGCTCAGTGAATCCTCTAATGAGGACTGTCCGGCGTGGGACCTCGCCGGGCTGCACAAAGTATGGCGATAGTTAAACTACCACATCCTAATAACCCCGGGCGCGTGTGCATGTTCAGGTTTCATATACTCACGACTTTACCAGGGGTTGGGCCCTGGGATCCCACTCCGGGCTGCTATTGGCAGCCGTGGTGGACGCCTCCGGGAGGGAACTTTTTCCCCTCTTTGGCGATTCGGCCTCCAGGGATGAGGAAGCCATCGTTTTCTTCCCTCCCCTCGTGGAGGAATCGTCTTCTTCCTCCTCCTCTTCGTCTTCGGAGGAGGGATGGTCGCTGGAGTCTTCGGATTTTGAGTCCGAAGCGTCACAGCGACGGAGGCCGCTCTGGGTCTTCTTGACCTTCTTGGAGGCCTCTTTCTTCGGCACCTCGTAAGGCGCTGGGACCAGCATCTTCATCAGAAGAGGTCCTGCCGGTTCCTCCGGCAGCGGGGCCGGACAGTGTATCCGCCCCCCCCCCCCCTTCTTCGTCCATTCCTGGGATTATTGTAGAAAGCATGATAATAGCGTCTCCCCCGGGATATGCCAGCTAAACATGGATAGACAGAACATAGCAATGACTTACCAGACTTGCAGAGCGGGCCAGTTGATACCCGCGGTCCTCGGAGGAGCCCGGCCACGGCTTGCCGGACTTGAAGAGCACCTTCCAAATGTCCTTGTGCATGGAGCCATAGAGCTCCCGTAGGGTCCGGTGCTCGCTGGGTCGTATTCCCACAAGCTGCAGGCTCGGTGCTGGCAAGGGAGAACCAGGCGAACTAACATCACCTGGACTACATTGACGAGTTTGACATCCTTGTCTACCATGCTCTGGACGCGTGTTTGGAGCACCGGCAGCTCATCGGAGGAGGACCAGTTCAGGCCCTTCTTGGGCCAGGACGTAATCCGCAGCGGGGCTCCGGATCTGAATTCAGGAGCAGCGGGCCACTTTTTACCACGGGGCTCGGTGATATAGAACCACTGCTGCTGCCACTCCTTGACGGAATCAATGAAGGTGCCCGTCGGCCATGTGACCTTGGGCATCTTGCTCACCATGGCGCTACCGCACTCAGCGTGCTCGCCATTAACCACCTTGGGCTTCACATTGAAGATCTTCAGCCACAAGCCGAAATGGGGCAAAATGCAGAGGAAGGCCTCACACACGACGATAAACGTCGAGATATTGAGGAAAGAATTAGGGGACAGATCATGAAAATCAATCCTGTAATAATACATGATGCCGCGAACAAACGGGTGAAGGGGAAGCCCGAGCCTGCGGACAGAATGAGGAAGAAACACGACCCTCTCATGGGGCTCCGGATTGGGGACGATCTGTCCCGCCGTCGGAATACGATGGCCGATTTTCTGGGCCAGGTACCCGGCCTCTCGGAGCTTTTTGATATCCTTCTCCCGGACGGTAGAGGCCATCCATTTGCCTCCTGCTCCAGATCCGGACATCTTCGGAGAACCTCTCTTCGATGGAGAAGACGAGTGCTTGGGCACTAGGGTTCGAGCAAAGGGGAATGGATGAGCGGAAGGGAAAGGCGTGGGTAAGGAAGAAGAGGCCTTATCTCTTTATAGAGGCAATAAAAATTTTTTTGCCTCCCCACTTGCCTGGAGGAACCCGCTCGTTCCCCACTCGCCGCTATTGACGGTGCGATTGGGCTACCCGAGCTAGTATTGATGAAAGCCCCACGATAAGGGGAACACGATCTCTGCTTTGACAGGACGTGCCAGGGAAACCGCCTCGCAAGATGTGCGATGGTTGGTTGCGGAAGGATGGGTCAATAATGACTCGACCATGATGCCATGTCATGTTATCTAAAGATGTCAACAGGTTACATTTGTGGAATATCATTCTCTCCATGATGGCATATGAGAATATTCTTGCAGATCCGGACACGGTCAAAGTGTTCAGTAATTATTCTGGAGTATTCGGAGATGGAACCCGCCTTGCAATGCCGAAGGCAATCTACGTGTCGGACTCATCGTCATTGAAGCCTGGTTCAGGGGCTACTGAGGGAGTCCTGGATTAGAGGGTATCCGGTTAGCCGGACTATATACTTTGGTCGGACTATTGGACCGTGAAGATACAAGACTCAAGACTTTGTCCCGTGTCCGGAAGGGACTCTCCTTTGCGTGGAAGACAAGCTTGGCGATCCGGATAATAGATTTCCTTCTTTGTAACCGACTCTGTGTAAACCCTAGCCCCCTCCAGTGTCTATATAAACTGGAGGGTTTAGTCCTTAGACAACAATCATAATCATCATAGGCTAGCTTCTAGGGTTTAGCCTCTACGATCTCGTGGTAGATCAACTCTTGTAATACTCATATCATCAAGATCAATCAAGCAGGAAGTAGGGTTTTACCTCCATCAAGAGGGCCCGAACCTGGGTAAAACATCGTTTCCCTTGCCTCGTGTTACCATTAGCCTTAGACGCACAGATCGGGACCCCCTACCCGAGATCTGCTGGTTTTGACACTGACACCTATCCTATAGGTGATTGGGGCCCGCGACGCTTCGGCCTTCCTTCCTTGGCTTCGCCCCGAAGCCAACTCGAGCGCACCTTGGGCTCGGGGGCTACTGTCGGTGTTTTGGGACCTGGGGTACCCAGATATACCTACCTGCGGCCCATGGCGTGGCTCCCTCGACGGCCTGGTATGGCCCAGCTACAAGGCCACCAAGACAAGACCCTCGCGAGGGCCCCTAGTCTCGCGAGGGCGAACGACACCAAAACCTCCAGAGCAGCGGCCTCCCCAGGTTACCTCCTGAGGAGCGGAGATTCCTATGCAAGTACCCAGCTGCTACGTCTTGAGCCTGCGTTGGTTTTCCTTGAAGAGGAAAGGGTGATGCAGCAATAGTAGCGTAAGTATTTCCCTCAGTTTTTGAGAACCAAGGTATCAATCCAGTAGGAGGCTCCTCAGAAGTCCCACAGACCTACACAAACAAACAAAGAACTCACAACCAACGCAATAAAGGGGTTGTCAATCCCTTCACGGCCACTTGCAAAAGTGAGATCTGATAGAGATAGTATGATAAGATAAATATATTTTTGGTATTTTATAATATAGATGCAAAAAGTAAAGATGCAAATAAAAGTAGATTGGAAGTTTATATTATAAAAGATAGACCCGGGGGCCATAGGTTTCACTAGTGGCTTCTCTCAAGATAGCATAAGTATTATGGTGGGTGAACAAATTACTGTCGAGCAATTGATAGAAAAGTGAATAATTATGAGATTATCTAGGCATGATCATGTATATAGGCATCACGTCCGTGACAAGTAGACCGACTCCTGCCTGCATCTACTACTATTACTCCACACATCGACCGCTATCCAGCATGCATCTAGAGTATTAAGTTCATAAAGAATAGAATAACGCATTAAGAAAGATGACATGTTGTAGAGGGATAAACTCATGCAATATGATATAAACCTCATCTTTTTATCCTCGATGGCAACAATACAATACGTGTCTTGTGGCATGAATGTTCAGATCCAAATGATTCAAAATAAAAGTTCATATTGACATAAGAAATAGTTATACTTCAAGCATACTAATCAAAGTAATAATGTCTTCTCAAAATAACATGGCCAAAGAAAGTTATCCCTACAAAATCATATAGTCTGGTTGTTGCTCTATCTTCATCACACAAAGTATTTAATCATGCACAACCCCGATGACAAGACAATCAATTGTTTCATACTTTAGTAATCTTAAACTTTTTCAATTTTCACGCAATACATGAGCGTGAGCCATGGACATAGCACTATATGTGGAATAGAATGGTGGTTGTGGAGAAGACAAAAAGGAGAAGATAGTCTCACATCAACTAGGCGTATCAACGAGCTATGGAGATGCCCATTAATAGATATCAATGTGAGTGAGTAGGGATTGCCATGCAACGGATGCACTATAGCTATAAATATATGAAAGCTCAACAAAAGAAACTAAGTGGGTGTGCATCCAACTTGCTTGCTCACGAAGACCTAGGGCATTTTGAGTAAGCACATCATTGGAATATACAAGCCAAGTTCTATAATGAAAAATTCCCACTAGTATATGCAAGTGACAACATAGGAGACTCTCTATCATGAAGATCATGGTGCTACTTTGAAGCACAAGTGTGGAAAAAGAGATAGTAGCATTGTCCCTCTCTTTTTCTCTCATTTTATTTTTTTCCTTTTTTTTTCTTTTCTCCTTTTTTTTCTTTGGCCTTTCTTTTTTTTGGCCTTTCTCTTTTTTTTGTGAAGTCCGAAGTCTCATCCCGACTTGTGGGGGAATCATAGTCTCCATCATCCTTTCCTCACTGGGACAATGCTCTAATAATGAAGATCATCACACTTTTATGGATTTACAACTCAAGAATTACAACTCAAAGCTAGAACAAGATATGACTCTATATGAATACCTCCGGCGGTGTACCGGGATATGCAATGAATCAAGAGCGACATGTATGAAGATTATAAAGGTGGCCTTGCCACAAATATGATGTCAACTACATGATCATGCAAAGAGCAATATGACAAAATTAATGCGTGTCATATGAACGGAACGGTGGAAAGTTGCATGGCAATATATCTCGGAATGGCTATGGAAATGCCATAATAGGTAGGTAAGGTGGCTGTTTTGAGGAAGGTATATGGTGGGTGTATGGTACCGGCGAAAGTTGTGCGGCACAAGAGAGGCTAGCAATGGTGGAAGGGTGAGGGTGCGTATAATCCATGGACTCAACATTAGTCAAAAGAACTCATATACTTATTGCAAAAATCTATAAGTCATCAAATACAAAGTATTACGCGCATGCTCCTAGGGGGATAGATTGGTAGGAAAAGACCATCGCTCGTCCCCAACCACCACTCATAAGGAAGACAATAAATAAATAAAATTGTGCTCCAACTTCATCACAAAGCGGTTCACCATACGTGCATGCTACTGGAATCACAAACTTCAACACAAGCATTCTTCCTAATCACCCAACTAGCATGACTTTAATATCACTACGTCCATATCTCAAAACAATTATCAAGTATCAAATTGATCATAGCATCTAATTCACTTTCTATGATAGTTTTTATTATACCCAACTTGGATGCTCATCATCCTAGGACCAAATTTGTAACCATAGCAAATACCATGCTGTTCTAAAAGACTCTCAAAATAATATAAGTGAAGCATGAGAGACTGGTAATTTCTTCAAAATTAAACCACCGCCGTGCTCTAAAAAATATAAGTGAAGCACTAGAGCAAAAACTATCAAGCCCAAAAGATATAAGTGAAGCACATAGAGTATTCTAGCAAATTCTAATAAAATGGGATTCTCCAAAAAGGTGTGTACAGCAAGGATGATTGTGGTAAACTAAAAAGCAAAGACTAATATAATACACGACGCTCCAAGCAAAACACATATCATGTGGCGAATAAAAATATAGCTCCAAGTAAAGTTACCAATGAACGAAGACGAAAGAGGGGATGCCTTCCCAGGGCATCCCCAAGCTTAGGCTTTTGGCTATCCTTGAATATCTTGGGGTGCCATGGGCATCCCCAAGCTTAGGCTCTTGCCACTCCTTATTCCATAGTCCATCAAAGCTCTACCCAAAACTTGAAAACTTCACAACACAAAACTCAACAGGAAATCTTATAAGCTCCGTTAGTGAAAGAAAACAAAACCACCACATAAGGTACTGTAATGAACTCATTCTTTATTTGTTTTGGTGTTAAACCTACTGTATTCCAACTTCTCTATGGTTTATAAACTATTTTACTAGCCATAGATGCATCAAAATAAGCAAACAACACACGAAAAACAGAATCTGTCAAAAACAGAACAATATGTAGAAATCTGTAACTAACGCAAACTTCTAGAACTCTAAAACTCCTACCAAAATAGGACGTCCTGGAAAATTTGTCTATTGATCAGAAGAAAAAATATTAAATGCAAAAACACATTTATGTGATTTAACAAAACTAAATTAGTGCGCGCAAAGTTTCTGTTTTTCAGCAGAATCAAATCAACTATCATCATAGGTTATCCTATAGGTTCTACTTGGCACAAACACTAATTAAAACATAAAAAACACATATAAACAGAAGGTAGGTGCAAAATTTATTACTAAACAGGAACAAAAACAAAAAAACACAAAGAAAATTGGGTTGCCTCCCAACTAGCGCTATCGTTTAACGCCCCTAGCTAGGCATAAAAGCGAAGATAGATCTAAGTAGTGCCATCTTTGGCACTCAATTCATAAGTAGCTCGCATGATAGATTCATAGGGTAATTTGACTTTCTTTCTTGGAAAGTGCTCCATGCCTTTCTTTAATGGAAATTGGAATCTAATATTCCCTTCCTTCATATCAATAATCGCGCCAATCGTTCTAAGGAAAGGTCTACCAAGAATAATAGGGCAAGAAAGATTGCAATCTATATCAAGAACGATAAAATCTACGGGCACCAAATTTCTATTTGCAACAATGAGAACATCATTGATCCTTCCCATTGGCTTTTTAATGGTGGAATCTGCAAGGTGCAAATTTAAAGAGCAATCAACAAGATCATGGAAACCTAGAATATCACATAAAGTTTTCGGAATCCTATAAACAATAGCACCCAAATCACACAAAGCAAAACACTCATGATCTTTAATTCTAATCTTTATAGTAGGTTCCCACTCATCATTAAGTTTTCTAGGTATAGAAACTTCCAAATTAAGTTTTTCATCATAAGATTGCATCAAGGCATCAACGATATGTTTGGTAAAAGCTTTATTTTGACTATAAGCATGAGGAGAATTAACAACAGATTGAAAAAAAGGAAATACAACGTTCTAAAGAACAATTATCATAATCAAATTCTTTGAAATCCGAGATAGTGGGTTCAATACTATTTAAAGTCATGACTTCTCCCATCCCACTTTTACCAAATTTAGCATCAAGATCTAAAAACTCCGAATTCTTGGGACGCCTTCTAGGTAAAGTTGACTCATCTCCAGTCCCATTATTATCGAGATTCATATTGAAAAACAAAGATCTAATAGGAGACGCATCAATAACTTTAAGATCTTCATCATTATTTTCATGGAAACTAGAAGAACACGCCTTTATAAAGCAATCTTTCTTAGTGCACAATCTAGCGGTTCTTTCCTTGCACTCATCAATGGAAATTCTCATTGCTTTGAGAGACTCATTGATATCATGCTTAGGAGGAGAAGATCTAAGTTTAATAGAATCAACATCAAGCGAAAGTCTATCAATGTTCCTAGCCAAATCATCAACTTTGAGCAATTTTTCTTCAAGCAAAGCATTAAAGTTCTTTTGAGAGATCATAAATTCTTTCAAACTATTCTCAAAATCAGAGGGCGTCTTATTAAAGTTACCATAAGAATTATTGTAGGAATTTCCATAATTATTAGAGGAATTGCTAGGGAACGGTCTAGAATTAAAGTTTCCTCTATAAGCATTGTTACCGAAACTATTCCTACCAACAAAATTCACATCCATAGATTCATTATTATTCTCAATCAAAGTAGACAAAGGCATATCATTGGGATCAAAAGGAGCACTCTTAGTAGCAAATAATTTCATAAGTTCATCCATCTTTCCACTCAAAACATTGATTTCTTCTATAGCATGCACTTTTTTACTAGAAGATCTTTCGGTGTGCCATTGAGAATAATTAGCCATAATATTATCAAGAAGTTTTGTACCATCTCCTAACGTGATTTCCATAAACGTGCCTCCTGTGGCGGTCTAAGAGATTTCTAGAAGCAAAGTTCAAACCGGCATAAAAAATTTGTATGATCATCCATAAATTCAAACCATGAGTAGGGCAATTGCGAATCATCAAATTCATTCTTTCCCATGATTGGGCAACATGCTCATGATCAAGTTGTTTAAAATTCATAATATTGTTCCTAAGAGTGATAATCTTAGCGGGAGGAAAATATTTAGAGATAAAAGCATCTTTGCACTTGTTCCAAGAATCAATACTATTTTTAGGCAAAGACGAAAACCAAACTTTAGCACGATCTCTAAGTGAAAACGGAAATAACTTCAATTTAAAAATATTGTTATCCGTATCTTTCTTATTTTGCATATCACACAAATCAACAAAGTTGTTTAGATGAGTAGCAGTATCTTCACTAGGAAGGCCAGCGAATTGATCTTTCATAACAAGATTCAGCAAAGCAGTATTGATTTCACAAGACTCAACATCATTAAGAGGAGCAATCAGAGTACTAAGGAAATCATTATTATTGGTATTGGAGAAATCACACAATTTGGGTATTATCTTGCGCCATGGCAACAAGTAATCCAACACACAAGCAAACAGAAAAAGGCAAGCGAAAGAGAGAGAGAAGATTGGGAAAGAGAGGGCAAATAAAACGGCAAGGGTGAAGTGGGGGAGCGGAAAACGAGAGGCAAATGGAAAATAATGTAAATGCGAGGGATATGAGTTTGTGATGGGTACTTGGTATGTCTTGACTTGAGCGAAGACCTCCCCGGCAATGGCGCCAGAAATCCTTCTTGCTACGTCTTGAGCTTGCATTGGTTTTCCTTGAAGAGGAAAGGGTGATGCAGCAATAGTAGCATAAGTATTTCCCTCAGTTTTTGAGAACCAAGGTATCAATCCAGTAGGAAGCTCCTCAAAAGTCCCACGCACCTACACAAACAAACAAAGAACTCGCAACCAACGCAATAAAGGGGTTGTCAATCCCTTCACGGCCACTTGCGAAAGTGAGATCTGATAGAGATAGTATGATAAGATAAATATATTTTTGGTATTTTATAATATATATGCAAAAAGTAAAGATGCAAATAAAAGTATATTGGAAGTTTATATGATAAAAGATAGACCCGGGGACCATAGGTTTCACTAGTGGCTTCTCTCAAAGATAGCATAAGTATTACGGTGGGTGAACAAATTACTGTCGAGCAATTGATAGAAAAGCGAATAATTATGAGATTATCTAGGCATGATCATGTATATAGGCATCACGTTTACAACAAGTAGACCGACTCCTGCCTGCATCTACTACTATTACTCCACACATCAACCGACTCCTGCTTGCATCTAGAGTATTAAGTTCATAAAGAGCAGAGTAACGCATTAAGCAAGATGACATGATGTAGAGGGATAAACTCAAGCAATATGATATAAACCCCATCTTTTTATCCTCGATGGCAACAATACAATACGTGCCTTGCTACCCCTGCTGTCACTGGGAAAGGACACCGCAAGATTGAACCCAAAGCTAAGCACTTCTCCCATTGCAAGAAAGATCAATCTAGTAGGCCAAACCAAACTGATAATTCGAAGAGACTTGCAAAGATAACTCAATCATACATAAAAGAATTCAAAGGAGATTCAAATATTTCTCATAGATAAACTTGATCATAAACCCACAATTCATGGGATCTCGACAAACACACCGCAAAAAGAGTTTACATCGAATATATCTCCACAAGAGAGGGGGAGAACATTGTATTGAGATCCCAAAAAAAGAAGCCATCTAGCTAATAACTATGGACCCGGAGGTCTGTGGTAAACTACTCACAACTCATCAGAGGGGCTATGGTGTTGATGTAGAAGCCCTCCGTGGTCGATTCCCCCTCCGGCGGAGCGCCGGCGAAGGCTCCAAGATGGGATCTCACGGATACAGAAGGTTACAGTGGTAGAAATTGTGTTTCGTTGGCTCCTTGGATGTTTTCAGGGTACGTAGGCTTATATAGAAGCAAGAAGTACGTCGGTGGCTGCACGAGGGGCCCACGAGATAGGGGGCGCGCCTAGAGGGGGTGGGCGTGTTGGGGAACGTAGTAATTTCAAAAATTTCCTACGAACACGCAAGATCATGGTGATGCATAGCAACGAGAGGGGAGAGTGTGTCCATGTACCCTCGTAGACCGTAAGCGGAAGCGTTATGACAACGCGGTTGATGTAGTCGTACGTCTTCACGATCCGACCGATCCAAATACCGAACGTACGGCACCTCCGAGTTCAGCACATGTTCAGCTCGATGACGATCCCCGGACTCCGATCCAGCAAAGTGTCGGGGATGAGTTCCGTCAGCACGACGGCGTGGTAACGATGATGATGCTCTACCAGCGCAGGGCTTCGCCTAAACTCCGTGACGATATGACCGAGGTGGAATATGGTGGAGGGGGGCACCACACACGGCTAAGGAACGATCCGTAGATCAACTTGTGTGTCTAGAGGTGCCCCCCTGCCCCCGTATATAAAGGAGCAAGGGGGGAGGGGGCGGCCGGCCTAGAAGGGGCGCGCCAAGGGGAGTCCTACTCCCACCGGGAGTAGGACTCCCTCCTTCCTTGTTGGAGTAGGAGAAAGGTGGAAAGAGGGGGAGAGGAGGAAGGAAAGGGGGGCCGCACCCCTTGTCCAATTCGGACCAGAGGGGGGCTGCGCGCCTCCTTCCTTTCGGCCTCTCTCCTCTATTCCCGTATGGCCCAATAAGTCCCATATACTCCCCGGCGAATTCCTGTAACTCTCCGGTACTCCGAAAAATACCCGAATCACTCGGAACCTTTCCGAACTCCGAATATAGTCGTCCAATATATCGATCTTTACGTCTCGACCATTTCGAGACTCCTCGTCATGTCCCCGATCTCATCCGGGACTCCGAACTCCTTCGGTACATTAAAACTCATAAACTCATAATATAACTGTCATCGAAACCTTAAGCGTGCGGACCCTACGGGTTCGAGAACTATGTAGACATGACCTAGAACTATTCTTGGTCAATAACCAATAGCGGAACCTAGATGCTCATATTGGCTCCTACATATTCTACGAAGATCTTTATCGGTCAAACCGCATAACAATATACGTTGTTCCCTTTGTCATCGGTATGTTACTTGCCCGAGATTCGATCGTCGGTATCCAATACCTAGTTCAATCTCGTTACCGGCAAGTCTCTTTACTCGTTACGTAATGCATCATTCCGTAACTAACTCATTAGCTACATTGCTTGCAAGGCTTATAGTGATGTGCATTACCGAGAGGGCCCAGAGATACCTCTCCGACAATCAGAGTGACAAAACCTAATCTCGAAATACGCCAACCCAACATGTACCTTTGGAGACACCTGTAGTACTCCTTTATAATCACCCAGTTACGTTGTGACGTTTGTATCACCCAAAGTGTTCCTCCGGTAAATGGGAGTTGCATAATCGCATAGTTACAGGAACATGTATAAGTCATGAAGAAAGCAATAGCAACATACTAAACGATCGAGTGCTAAGCTAACGGAATGGGTCAAGTCAATCACATCATTCTTCTAATGACGTGATCCTATTAATCAAATGACAACACATGTCTATGGTTAGGAAACATAACCATCTTTGATTAATGAGCTAGTCAAGTAGAGGCATACTAGTGACACTATGTTTGTCTATGTATTCACACATGTATTATGTTTCCGGTTAATACAATTCTAGCATGAATAATAAACATTTATCATGAAATAAGGAAATAAACAATAACTTTATTATTGCCTCTAGGGCATATTTCCTTCAGTCTCCCACTTGCACTAGAGTCAATAATCTAGTTCACATCGCCATGTGATTTAACATCAATATTCATATCTGTATATGATTAACACCCATAGTTCACATCGTCATGTGACCAACACCCAAAGGGTTTACTAGAGTCAATAATCTAGTTCACATCGCTTATGTGATTAACAGCCAAAGAGTACTAAGGTGTGATCATGTTTTGCTCATGAGAGAAGCTTAGTCAACGGGTCTGTCATATTCAGAGCCATATGTATTTTGCAAATATTCTATGTCTACAATGCTCTGTATGGAGCTACTCTAGCTAATTGCTCCCACTTTCAATATGTATCCAGATTGAGACATAGAGTCATCTGGATCAATGTAAAAGTTTGCATCGATGTAACTTTTACAACAAACTCTTTTATCACCTCCATAATCGAGAAACATCTCCTTATTCCACTAAGGATAATTTTGACCAATGTCCAGTGATCTACTCTTAGATCACTATTGTACTCCCTTGCCAAACCAGGGCAGAGTATACAATAGTTCAGGTCCATAGCATGGCATACTTTTATAGAACCTATGACTGATGCATAGGGAATGACTTTCATTCTCTTTCTATTTTCTTCCATGGTCGGGATTTGAGTCTTACTCAATTTCACACCTTGCAGCACAGGAAAGAACTCTTTCTTTGACTGTTCCATTTTGAACTATTTCAAAATTTTATCAAGGTATGTACTCATTGAAAAATCTTATCAAGCGTCTTGATCTATCTCAATAGATCTTGATGCTTAATATGTAAGAAGCTTCACTGAGGTCTTTCTTTGAAAAACTCCTTTCAAATACTCCTTTATGCTTTGCAGAATAATTCTACATTATTTCCGATCAACAATATGTCATTCACATATACTTATCAGAAATGTTGTAGTGCTCCCACTCACTTTCTTGTAAATACAGGCCTTTCCAAAAGTCTGTATAAAACCATATGCTTTGATCAACTCATCAAAGCGTATATTCCAACTCCGAGATGCTTGCACCAGTCCATTGATGGATCGCTGGAGCTTGCACATTTTGTTAGCACCTTTAGGATTAGCAAAACCTTTTGGTTGCATCATATACAACTCTTCTTTAAAAATCCATTAAGGAATGCAGTTTTGACATCCATTTGCCAGATTTCATAAAATGTGGCAATTGCTAACATGATTCGGACAGACTTAAGCATCGCTACAGTTGAGAAAATCTCATTGTAGTCAACACCTTGAACTTGTCGAAAAACCTTTCACAACAAGTCGAGCTTTGTAGATAGTAACACTACTATTAGTGTCCGTCTTCCTCTTGAAGATCCATTTATTTAATTTGGCTTGCTGATCATCGAGCAAGTCAACCAAAGTCCACACTTTGTTCTCATATATGGATCCTATCTCAGATTTTATGGCCTCAAGCCATTTCACGGAATCTGGGCTCATCATCGCTTCCTCATAGTTCGTAGGTTCATCATGGTCTAGTAACATGACTTCTAGAACACGATTACCGTACCACTCTGGTGTGGATCTTATTCTGGAAGACCTACGAGGTTCGGTAGTAACTTGATCTGAAGCTTCATGATCATCATCATTAGCTTCCTCACTAATTGGTGTAGGAATCACAGGAACTGATTTCTGTGATGAACTACTTTCCAATAAGGGAGCAGGTACAGTTACCTCATCAAGTTCTACTTTCCTCCCACTCACTTCTTTCGAGAGAAACTCCTTCTCTAGAAAGGATCCATCTTAGCAACGAATAATTTGCCTTTGGATCTATGATAGAAGGTGTACCCAATAGTTACCTTTGGGTATTCTATGAAGACGCACTTCTCCGATTTGGGTTCGAGCTTATCAGGTGAAAACTTTTTCACATAAGCATCACAACTCCAAACTCTAAGAAACGACAGCTTAGGTTTACTGTTAAACCATAGTTCATACGGTGTCGTCTCAACGGATTTAGATGGTGCCCTATTAAACGTGAATGCAGCTGTCTCTAATGCATAACCCCAAAACAATAATGGTAAATCAGTAAGAGACATCATAGATTGCACTATATCCAATAAAGTACTATTATGACGTTCGGACACACCATTAAGCTGTGGTGTTCCAGGTGGCATGAGTTTGTGAAACTATTCCACATTGTTTTAATTAAAGACCAAACTCGTAACTCAAATATTCGTCTCTGCGATCAGATCGCAGAAACTTTATTTTCTTGTTACGATGATTTTTCTACTTCACTCTGAAATTCTTTGAACCTTTCAATTATTTCATACTTATGTTTCATCAAGTAGATATACCTATATCTGCTCAAATCATCTTGTGAAGGTTAGAAAATAACGATACTTGCCACGAGCATCAACACTCATTGGATCGCATACATCGGTATGTATTATTTCCAATAAGTCAGTAGCTCGTTCCATTGTTCCGGAGAACGGAGTTTTAGTCATCTTTCCCAAAAGGCACGGTTCGCAAGCATCAAATGATTCATAACCAAGTGATTCCGAAAATCCATCTTTATGGAGTTTCTTCATGCGCTTTACACCGATATGACCCAAACGGCAGTGCCACAAATAAGTTGCACTATCATTATTAACTTTGCATCTTTTGGCATCAATATTATGAATATGTGTATCACTATGATCGAGATCCAACAAACTATTTTCATTGGGTGTATGACCATCGAAGATTTTATTCATGTAAACAGAACAACAATTATTCTTTGATTTTAAATGAATAACCGTTTTGCAATAAACATGATCAAATTATATTTATGCTCAACGCAAACACCAAATAACATTTATTTAGGTTTAACACTAATCCCGAAAGTATAGGGAGTGTGCGATGATGATCATATCAATCTTGGAACCACTTCCAACACTCATCGTCACTTCCCCTTCAACTAGCCTCTGTTTATTCTGTAACTCCTGTTTCGAGTTACTAATATTTAGCAACCGAACAAGTATCAAATACTCAGGGGCTACTATAAACACTAGTAAAGTACACATCAATAACATGTATATCAAATATACCCTTGTTCACTTTGCCATCCTTCTTATCCACCAAATATTCAGGGTATTTCCGTTTCTAGTGACCATTTCCTTTGCAGTGTAAGCACTCAGTTTCAGGCTTTGGTTCAGCTTTGGGCTTCTTCGTGGGAGTGACAACTTGCTTGCCATTCTGCTTGAAGTTCCCTTTCTTTCCCTTTGCCCTTTTCTTGAAACTAGTGGTCTTGTCAATCATCAACACTTGATGCTCTTTGCTTGATTTCTACCTTCGTTGATTTCAGCATCACGAAGAGCTCAGGAATCGTTTTCGTCATCCCTTGCATACTATAGTTCATCACGAAGTTCTAGTAACTTAGTGATGGTGACTAGAGAATTATGTCAATCACTATCTTATCTGGAAGATTAACTCCCACTTGATTCAAGCAATTGAAGTACCCAGACAATCTGAGCACATGCTCACTAGTTGAGCGATTCTCCTCCATCTTTTAGCTATAGAACTTGTTGGAGACTTCATATCTCTCAACTCGGGTATTTGCTTGAAATATTAACTTCAACTCCTAGAACATATGGTCCATGACGTTCAAAACGTCTTTGAAGTCCCGATTCTAAGCCGTTAAGCATGGTGCACTAAACTATCTAGTAGTCATCATATTGAGCTAGCCAAACGTTCATAACGTCTGCATCTGCTCCTGCAATAGGTCTGTCACCTAGCGATGCATTAAGGACATAATTCTTCTGTGCAGCAATGAGGATAAACCTTAGATCATGGATCCAATCCGCATCATTGCTACTAACATCTTTCAACACAATTTTCTCTAGGAACATATCAAAATAAACATATGAAAGCAACAACCCGAGCTATTGATCTACAACATAATTTGCAAAATACTACCTGGACTAAGTTCATGATAAATTTAAGTTCAATTAATCATATTACTTAAGAACTCCCACTTAGACAGACATCTCTCTAGTCATCTAAGTGATCACGTGATCCAAATCAACTAAACCATGTCCGATCATCACGTGAGATGGAGTAGTTTCAATGGTGAACATCATTATGTTGATCATATCTACTATATGATTCACGCTCGACCTTTCGGTCTCCGTGTTCCGAGGCCATATCTTTATATGCTAGGCTCGTCAAGTTTAACCCGAGTATTCCGCGTGTGCAACTGTTTTGCACCCGTTGTATTTGAACGTAGAGCCTATCACATCCGATCATCACGTGGTGTCTCAGCACGAAGAACTTTCTCAACGGTGCATACTCAGGGAGAACACTTCTTGATAATTAGTGAGAGATCATCTTAAAATGCTACCATCAATCAAAGCAAGATAAGATGCATAAAGGATAAACATCACATGCAATCAATATAAGTGATATGATATGGCCATCATCATCTTGTGCTTGTGATCTCCATCTTCGAAGCACCGTCGTGATCACCATCATCACCGGCGCGACACCTTGATCTCCATCGTAGCATCGTTGTCATTACGCCATCTATTGCTTCTATGACTATCGCTACCGCTTAGTGATAAAGTAAAGCATTACAGGGCGATTGCATTGCATACAATAAAGCGACAACCATATGGCTTCTGCCAGTTGCCGAGAACTCGGTTACAAAACATGATCATCTCATACAATAAAATTTAGCATCATGTCTTGACCATATCACATCACAACATGCCCTGCAAAAACAAGTTAGACGTCCTCTACTTTGTTGTTGCAAGTTTTACGTGGCTGCTACGGGCTTAAGCAAGAACCAATATCACCTACGCATCAAAACCACAACGATAGTTCGTCAAGTTAGTGCTGTTTTAACCTTCGTAAGGACCGGGCGTAGCCACACTCGATTCAGCTAAAGTGAGAGAGACAGACACCCGCCAACCACCTTTAAGCACAAGTGCTCGTAACGGTGAAACCAGTCTCGCGTAAGCGTACGCGTAATGTCGGTCCGGGCCGCTTCATCTCACAATACCGCCGAACCAAAGTATGACATGCTGGTAAGCAGTATGACTTGTATCGCCCACAACTCACTTGTGTTCTACTCGTGCATATAACATCAACGCATAAAACCTAGGCTCGGATGCCACTGTTGGGGAACGTAGTAATTTCAAAAATTTCCTACGAACACGCAAGATCATGGTGATGCATAGCAACGAGAGGGGAGAGTGTGTCCACGTACCCTCGTAGACCGTAAGCGGAAGCGTTATGACAACGCGGTTGATGTAGTCATACGTCTTCACGATCTGACCGATCCAAGTACCGAACGTACGGCACCTCCGACTTCAGCACACGTTCAGCTCGATGACTATCCCCGGACTCTGATCCAGCAAAGTGTCGGGGATGAGTTCCATCAGCACGATGGCGTGGTAATGATGATGATGCTCTACCGGTGCAGGGCTTCGCCTAAACTCGGCGACGATATGACCGAGGTGGAATATGGTGGAGGGGGGCACCACACATGGCTAAGGAATGATCCATAGATCAACTTGTGTGTCTAGAGGTGCCCCCCTGCCCCCGTATATAAAGGAGCAAGGGGAGAGGGGGCGGCCGGCCTAGAAGGGGCGCGCCAAGGGGAGTTCTACTCCCACCGGGAGTAGGACTCCCTCCTTCCTTGTTGGAGTAGGAGAAAGGGGGAAAGAGGGGGAGAGGAGGAAGGAAAGGGGGGCCGCACCCCTTGTCCAATTCGGACCAGAGGGGGGCTGCGCGCCTCCTTCCTTTCGGCCTCTCTCCTCTATTCCCGTATGGCCCAATAAGGCCCATATACTCCCCGGCGAATTCCCTTAACTCTCCAGTACTCCGAAAAATACCCGAATCACTCGGAACCTTTCCGAACTCCGAATATAGTCGTCCAATATATCGATCTTTACGTCTCGACCATTTTGAGACTCCTCGTCATGTCCCCGATCTCATCCGGGACTCCGAACTCCTTCGGTACATCAAAACTCATAAACTCATAATATAACTGTCATCGAAACCTTAAGCGTGCGGACCCTACGGGTTCGAGAACTATGTAGACATGACCTAGAACTATTCTTGGTCAATAACCAATAGCGGAACCGGGATGCTCATATTGGCTCCTACATATTCTACGAAGATCTTTATCGGTCAAACCGCATAACAACATACGTTGTTCCCTTTGTCATTGGTATGTTACTTGCCCGAGATTCGGTCGTCGGTATCCAATACCTAGTTCAATCTCGTTACCGGCAAGTCTCTTTACTTGTTACGTAATGCATCATTCCGTAACTAACTCATTAGCTACATTGCTTGCAAGGCTTATAGTGATGTGCATTACCGAGAGGGCCCAGAGATACCTCTCCGACAATCGGAGTGACAAAACCTAATCTCGAAATACGCCAACCCAACAGTACCTTTGGAGACACCTGTAGTACTCCTTTATAATCACCCAGTTACGTTGTGACATTTGGTAGCACCCAAAGTGTTCCTCCGGTAAACGGGAGTTGCATAATCTCATAGTTACAGGAACATGTATAAGTCATGAAGAAAGCAATAGCAACATACTAAACGATCAAGTGCTAAGCTAACGGAATGGGTCAAGTCAATCACATCATTCTTCTAATGACGTGATCCTATTAATCAAATGACAACACATGTCTATGGTTAGGAAACATAACCATCTTTGATTAATGAGCTAGTCAAGTAGAGGCATACTAGTGACACTATGTTTGTCTATGTATTCACACATGTATTATGTTTCGGTTAATACAATTCTAGCATGAATAATAAACATTTATCATGAAATAAGGAAATAAATAATAACTTTATTATTTCCTCTAGGGCATATTTCCTTCAGGGCGCGCCCACCTGTCTCGTGGCCGCCTCGGCTGCTTCTTGACTTGCACTCCAAGTCCTCTGGATCACGTTCGTTCCAAAAATCACGCTCCCGAAGGTTTCATTCCGTTTGGACTCCGTTTGATATTCCTTTTCTTCGAAATATTGAAATAGGCAAAAAAACAGCAACACGGGCTGGGCCTCCAGTTAGTAGGTTAGTCCCAAAAATGATATAAATGTGTAAAATAAAGCCCATAAACATCCAAAAGGGGTAATATAATAGCACGGAACAATCAAAAATTATAGATACGTTGGAGATGTATCACCAGCCTCACGAGGATGTGATGATGTAAGCCATAACGACCACATGACCAGGCGGGTGCCAGCGGGCGCAGAGGAGGTAGTTTCCTCTTTGGTGCTAAGGAGGCAAGGACTGACGCGGGTTCCCGAGGAATCTCCCAAAGGTTTTGATTCCAGAGTAACAAGGCCAAGACCACGGGCTCGGCAGGGAGATGTCATCGCCGATCCCACCTCTACGTCATGACTGAGAGCTTTGCAGGCAAAGACCACCTTTCGTCAGGATAAGGTGTACTCCTTGTCCCCTTTCAAAATTGGTCGTTGTGGGATCCCTTCCCGCCAGATATGAGGGAAGAGGACCCAAGCCACTATAAGTATAGGCTAGCCACCACCTTAGAGGGGGATCGGATCCATTCCACCCTCACCTCTCGAGCCCTCGTGAGGTCGCTCAACCACTGTACTAGTTCATCCCCAAACCTCCTTGTGAGGCCAATCCACCACAAAGCAGGAGTAGGGTTTTACACCTCAAGGTGGCCTAAACCTGGGTAAACTGTTGTGTTCGTCTTCTTCCTTGTTCGCATGAACCCGACAAGGCCAGGCCATAGGATGGCGGGCATGAGGCTCGGGTTGGTTGAGATCTTCGCACACACCCCAGAGTTTGAACCTTCTTAGGTCTACGGAGCCCTAAATCCGACAGCCGACCACCTCTAGAGCCTTGTACGATCCCTCCAACTCCCGACGCCCTACAATATCTCACCATCACACCATCATAACTCGCCTACATTGTCCAACAACTTTTCCTCCACATTCAAGATCCCCGCGAGTGTCATCTCATGCTGGTGAAGTGCACTCTATGATATGAATGTGGAACATCTTCCCTCAGCCTTCGTCTCTACGCCTTGGGTGTCCTGGATCTTCGCGCGTTCAGTGACATGGACTGGGCCGACTGCCCCGACATGTGCGGCTCAATGTATGGCTTCTGCGTCTACCTCTGCAATGCACTTGTCCCCTGGTCCTCGAAGCACAAGGCGTCTGTCTCATGCTCCAGTGCGGAGGATGAATACCGCATCGTTGCCAATGTTGTTGTTGATTGTGTCTAGCTCCGAGAGATGCTCGGTGAACTCTTTGCTCTGGTGACCAAGGCAACTCCGGGGTAATACAATAATGTGTCTGCGGTCTATCTATCCGCCAAACCTATGCATCACCAGCGCACAAAGCACATTGAGCTAGGCATCCACTTTGTGTTCGAGTGTGTCGCTCTCGGCAAGTTCCACATCCTTCACATCCCCACTCGACAACAACCTGCCAATATCAGGACCAAGGGGCTACCATCAGATATTTACTATGAATTCTAATCCAGTCTTTGCGTCGCCATCGCCGCCGTCATGACAGTGAGGGATGTTAGACTATATCGTAGTTCTATATCATATGAGCTCTTATATACATCCCGGCATATACTATAGTGTAATGTGTTGACTGTGTCGCTGATAGTTCAGTTGGTGGCGCATGTCTCTGGGTACTGGAGCGCCCCATGATCACCCTAGGTTGTGGCTTGTAAACTATATATATGCCCCTGTGTAGTGGACAATCAAAGTTTGTTGAATCTTCTCTCTAATCTCTCTAGCTCACATGATGGACACGTCTGGCTATGTGATACGTCCATTTTGCATCATGCTTTTATATCGATATTTATTGCATTATGGGTTGTTATTTCACGTTATGTCACAATACTTATGGCTACTCTCTCTTATTTTACAAGGTTTAACATGAAGAGGGAGAATGCCGGCAGCTGGGATTCTGGGTTGGAAAAGGAGCAAATATTGGAGACCTATTATGCACAACTCCAAAAGTCCTAAACTCCACGAAAGTCATTTTTGGAATTAATGATAATTATTCAGCGGAAGAAATACCTGGGGGGGGCACCCACCATCCACGAGGGCGGGGGCGCACCCACCCTTACAAGGCACGCCCCCTGCCTCGTGGGCCACCTAGCAGCCCTCCGGTGCCCGTCTTATGCTATATGAAGTCTTTTACCCTGGAAAAAATCATAAGCAAGCTTACGGGACGAAACTCCACCGCCACGAGGCGGAACCTTGGCGGAACCAATCTAGGGATCCGGCGGAGCTGTTCTGCCGGGGAAACTTCCCTCTGGGAGGGGGAAATCATCACCATCGTCATCACCAACGATCCTCTTATCGGGAGGGGGTCAATCTCCATCAACATATTCACCAGCACCATCTCCTCTCAAACCCTAGTTCATCTCTTGTATCCAATCTTTGTACCAAAACCTCAGATTGGTACCTGTGGGTTGCTAGTAGTGTTGATTACTCCATGTAGTTGATGCTAGTTGGTTTATTTCATGGAAGATCATATGTACAGATCCTTAATGCATATTAATACTCCTCTGATCATGAACATGAATATGCTTTGTGTGTAGTTATGTATGTTCCTGAGGACACGGGTGAAGTCTTGCTATCAATAGTCACGTGAATTTGGTATTCGTTCGATATTTCGATGAGATGTATGTTGTCTCTCCTCTAGTGGTGTTATGTGAACGTTGACTACATGACACTTCACCATTATTTGGGCCTAGAGGAAGGCATTGGGAAGTAATAAGTAGATGATGGGTTGCTAGAGTGACAGAAGCTTAAACCCTAGTTTATGTGTTGCTTCGTAAGGGGCTGATTTGGATCCATATGTTTCATGCTATGGTTGGGTTTACCTTAATACTTCTTTTGTAGTTGCGGATGCTTGCAATAGGGGTTAATCACAAGTGGGATGCTTGTCCAAGAAAGGGCAGCACCCAATCACCGGTCCACCCACATATCAAATTATCATAGTAACAAACACGAACCATATGAGCGTGATGAAAACTAGCTTGACGATAATTCCCATGTGTCCTCGGGAGCGCTTTTCTCATTATAAGAATTTGTCCAGGCTTGTCCTTTGCTACAAAAAGGATTGGGCCATCTTGCTGCACCTTATTTACTTTTATTGCTTGTTACCCGTTACAAATTATCTTATCACAAAAACTATCTGTTACCTACAATTTTAGTGCTTGCAGAGAATACCTTACTGAAAAACGCTTGTCATTTCCTTCTGCTCCTCGTTGCGTTCGACACTCTACACTTGTGGGTCATCACTATGTTGGTGCAAGGAGAGCTTCTGTGAGACTCGTGATCCAAGTCGGAGATGTCTAGTCCTTGACGCGTCTGGCCAACTGTTTGGCATAGGTCGGCAAGGTTCTTGTGTGTCATTTGTTCAGGGAGGTCTTGATGATTTGTCCAAGGTGAAGTTGGATTCGCTTGCTTGGGGATAAATGATGGCGCTGGCATTGTAGGTAACCTTGATGGGGTATGTGGTCTTGCGGGTAGCCAGGTCGGTGGAGACCCTTCCTTATGAGCGTGTTTTAACAGTTTCACTCGGGCTTCCGTAAATTAATTGGACAACTATCTTATACCTTTTTAATGAACCGAAGCCCTGAGTAACACTACTTAATAAAAATAGTAAGGCAAACAAATCATTGTTGGAGGATGCCTAAGTAATTTTCCTTTTTGATTGATTGAGGTAAGACGCCTCAGTTTTGTTTTTTTGTTCTTTTAGAACAACCTCAGTTCTGCTGGAAATTTAAAAGGAACATTGTTCATGTAGGAATTCTTCCCATCCCAACATTCAGAATGTAGGAAATGACTACAGTGTTGCAATCTTCCTCTCAGTGCTAAATCCTCTGGATTGTAAACATCCGCTCAGTTCTCATTTTTGGGCGGAAGACCGAGGAGAGGTGATGGTGTGGGGAAGGTTGTTGCTTTGCATGCAATAAAAGAATACAATGATATGTGTCCAATCGAGTTTGCATCAGCTGTGGCCAAATAAAATATTCCTGGAACCATGATTTCCATCAGGTGCAATAGTACGCATTCCATTGTTTCTCTTGTAGGCCTCCTTTGGTTTGGAGGAATTTCAAAGGAATTATATAAGATATGATTCTTGTAGGATTTTTTCCTCTAAAGCCCTTTGGTTCATAGGAATGGATTCCTATAAACTACATAGGATTGGTTCATATCCTCTACATTTCAAAAGAAAATAAATATGAGCCTAGACTCAATGGAAAGATTCCTACGATGTGAACTAAATGACATCTCTTTTCCTAATCATACTCATAGGATTTGAGATATATGTCCTTTCATTTCCTACAAGTTTCCTATTCCCGTGATAATCCTATCCTGTGAACTAAAGAAAGTCATAACCAAATCAAACACATCGTCCCTGCATCTTCCTGTAGGCTTTTGTATCCCTTGTTTTGCAGTTGTGCTTCTTTTCTATTCCTACATTTTGTCATATTCCTATGTTTTACGTTCCTAAGATCCGAACGGGGCCTCGGTTTTTTTGAGAGGAACACATTCCATTCCATTATATAACATTGCTGGACAAGTCGCTAGCTACAACATCTGATACAAAGTTTGGAAATTGGCCAAGCTAGATTTCACAAGTCCCCATATCTAGAGTCATGCCATATGCAGCTAAAATGTGTGCAACCTGATTACAAGACCTTGGACAGTGATTAATACATACATCAGACATACAAGCCCTTAGCTGGAACTTTATTTCCCTAAACACTACACCTAAAGCAGATAAATCATAAGCTTCAGAAGAGACAGCTTGCTTTAGCAAAACTGGATCAGTTTCTAACATCACCCGGTCACATCCAAGTTGAATTGATGTGTTCACAGCATGTAACATCGCCAAAGCTTCAACATGGAGAGCATCAGACACATGTTCCAGGTTCCCCGCGCCTGCTGCCACTAGCATGCCTTCATGGTTTCTAATAGTGAAGCCCCACCCTCCAAAGCAAGCCTCCGCTCGAAAAGCATCGTCCGTGTTGATCTTCAATATGTACATACGCGGTGATGTCCATCTCGGCGTGATGTCCTTCCTGGCACCTTTATTTTGCTGCATGGAATTCAGAACATTGGCAAGATGATGGATAATTGAAAAAGGAGATTTCATCATTTGTCCCTATGACACCTCCAGCACTAGCTTTCACTGGTACGCGTCGGTGCTATACAAATGGTTTTTAACCCCTTTTCGCGACGACATTTGAACCGTCGCCAAGTGAGTGTGAGCGATAGGGAGGTCCTTCCCGCATGACCCAGAAAACGTCGGGGATAGGCCCTCCTGGCACACAAGCTGGCTCATGTGCGATCGGGCGAGGCATCGAAACCTAATTGTTTCCGTTCGTATGTACATCCCACATGGTGAATCCCAGAAAAACATTTCCGTTTGTATGTATATCACACACAGTCAATCCAAGGACTACATTTCCATTCTTATGTACATCCCACATAGTGAATTCAGGGAAAACGTTTCCGTTCGTATGTACTTCCCACACAGTCAATCTAGGGAAAACGTTTCCGTTCGTATGTACATCCCACACAGTCAATCCAGGAAAAACGATTCTGTTCGTATGTACATCCCAAACGATTAGGCCGCTATAGTCGTGTGAAAAAATTGGGCATCAACATTTAATCTGCCGATATGTTTGTGATAGGTACGTTATCACACACGGTTCAAGAATGTAAAATGTGTGCGGTGCCTCTACTAACGCCAACGTGTACATTTTCGTAACTGTGTACGATTGGTATTCATATCACACACACACACACTCGTTTAAAACGTTTACCGTATTACCATGAATCGCACACGCATATGAGATGAAATTGTGTGTGCGTCCGAAGGGCATCGCAAACGTTTCACGTCAAAAAACCGCTTGTTTTCTTTTTTCATCACACACGTTGTTTTCTTTCGAACCGTGTGCACATTATTTTATTCGCTCCTGTACAAAAAAAATTTGGCTGTAATTTATTATTCAAATTGAAAATTTTGAAATATGAAACATGCAATTCAAATTCTCAGCACAATGGTTCAACAACGAATCCATAAATAAAATTGTCAGTACAATATGTTCATTAATTACACGATTAGACATCAATTAACTATGGTGAACCATAATATTTACATGCGGTATTTTTATCTCCATCTTGAAGCCATTTAACATGGGCCCTTTGGCGCCAAAATGTATCCCATTGATGCTTCAAGCGATCCAGCTTATCTCTAAGGAAATGCTCTCTAGAAATTGTCTTCTGATTGACCCCCTCCCCCCTGACTTCTTCAATTCTGTTTTCAAATCTTTTATTCTTTTTGGTAGATCGCCTAGAATGTTCATGTCCCAATCATGGAGGTTATGGGCTACTGTTTTTAGCTTTTCTGTAATGCAACTCTCATCCCTAAGTGTTGATGTATCCCAAGCATTCTTTATTACCACTTCACAATCCTCTTCCTGCAACCATTTAGCTTCAAATCTGAAAGT